>NW_018742550.1:0-27986 GCF_001683475.1 Chenopodium quinoa | reverse complement strand
TGTGTTTTGGGAAGTAATGGAGAGGAGAAGCATCGAGGAAAATCCTATTGGAATTCTAGACAGAAGCTCAACCTGGATGGATTCAATCAGGGCATATCTGACAAACGGTACACTGCCGGATGATCCTCAACAGGCGGCATCGCTGAAAAAACGAGCCTCCTGTTTTGAAATGATACAGGGGGAACTGCACAAGAGGGGGCACCTTCAACCCTTCTTAAAGTGTGTTACTCCTGAAAAGGGACGAGAGATACTAGATGATCTTCACTCTGGTTTCTGTGCTTCCCATATAGGTGGTAGGATGCTTGCTCAAAGGGCAAGGCGGCAGGGCTACTTTTGGCCTACTTTGGAAGCAGATGCAATGGAGATGGTGAAAAAATGTGACAAGTGCCAAAGGTTTGGCAAATTAATTCACCGTCGGCCTTACTGACCTCACTACTATTCACAGCCCACTACCGTTTGCTAAGTGGGGCATGGACATTCTGGGTCCATATACGCCTGCTACAGGCGGCAGAAGGTATATACTTGTGGCCGTTGACTACTTCACTAAATGGGTAGAGGCGGAGGCTGTAAAGGGAATCAAGACGAAAGATGTAATTTCATTCATTTGGAAAAAACGTCATCACTCGGTTCGGGGTTCCATGTCTATGGTTTTTGATAAATGGTCCCCAATTTGAGACGCCTGTTCTCAAAAAGCTGGTTGGGAGACCAAGGAATAGGACATTACTTTGCATCTGTCGGCCGTCCACAAGCAAAACGGCCAGGTAGAAGCCTTTAATAAAATCATCTCAGACGGTCTCAAGAAAAAAATTGAACGAGCAGGCGGCCTATGGGCAGATGAACTACCACATGTTCTTTGGGCCATTAGGACGACTGAAAAAGGGCGACTGGAGAAACTCCATTCCTCCTAACTTATGGTGCAGAAGCTGTTCTTCCAATAGAACACTACGAGCCGACTCTTCGAGTAATGCTATATGACGAAGAGGCAAACTGGGAAGCTATGCGCCTGGCATTAGACTCACTTCCTGAAAAGAGGGGCAATGCTGTTTTGCGCCATGAAATCTACCGCCTGAGAATGACTAGATCATACAACAAAAAAAGTGCACAGGCGTCCACTCAAAGTAGGGGACTTTGTACTTAGAAAAATGGAAGCAGTTGGTAGGGCTAATGAGTCTGGCAAACTAACTCCCAACTGGGAAGGACCCTACCGAATCTATGAGGAAGTCAGGGACGGTACCTACCGTCTGGAAACACCAGACGGACAACCGTTGCCTCGAACTTGGAATGTAGATAACCTTAAGAAATATTTCTTTTGAATGATGTAAAGTAAAGAGCTACTTAATAAAGTTGGCACTTACTATTCAATTTTGTATTACGAGGGCATGCCGTCTGTACCTTTACAGTCGGCTACTCTCCATTGAGTTTTTTCACTCTATCTTCAGAGGGGCATGCCGTCTGTACCTTTACAGTCGGCTACTCTCCATTGAGTTTTTTCACTCTATCATCAGAGGGGCATGCCGTCTGTACCTTTACAGTCGGCTACTCTCCATTGAGTATTTTACTCACAATACTTAGCTAAAAAGATTAGGGCCTGGCCGACCCTGTGCCTAACAGGCGGCTACCCTTCTTTGACTTAGCACCTACGTTCACCAAGAACTTACCAAGGCCACCGGCCGAATGATCAGACCAGGCGCCTAGTCAACTGATCTAACTTTTAAAAACTAATCCGACCTGTCCCAACATTATAGCAGGCGTCCGGCGGCATCCATTCGGATGAAATTCGTCGCAGAGAGCAGCTCCCTTTTGGGTGGAACATTGTTCTATAAACTAATTACAACGGCACCTATACGACTGTCCCAAAGGGCAACCACGTAGCCGTTTTTGAGACAAGGATAACTCTATCACTAACCAAACCAGTGGTAGCAGTTGACATCTGAGTCAGATGACCGCCTGTATTACTTGGGATAAATGCAGGGGTACCTATTGAGATAATAGCCAACAAACATTGGCGAATCAAGGGGTCTAGCCGGCCTACGCCGCCTGGTACCTCTACTTCTCAAACAAAAGTGACGGCGACTGAGTAACTCCAAAGTTAACTCATAGTCACTCCTTCAAATTTGGTATGGAACCTAAAAAGTTTGAGTCGTCCGCCTGTTTTATACAAACAAGGGCACTCGAACCCCTATTCCTACTGGATAACCTATTGAGTAAATAGCCAACAAACATTGGTGAATCAAGGGGTCTAGCCGGCCTACGCCGCCTGATACCTTTACTACTCAATCAAGATTGTGACGAAGACTAAGTAACTCCTATGTTAACTTAATAGTCACTCAAACTTAGTACTGAGCCTAAAAGGTACGAGTCGTCCACTTGTTTTTAATAAACAAAGGCTCTCAACCAATACTCTTGCTAGGTTAACAAATAACAAATTAGAGGTCAACATTGGCAATAAAGGGAAACAACCGGTACCCGCCGCTTGTTTTCCTACTTAAATTCCTTGCTACTTGGTAATTCTATTTACTTGGTCAAATTGAATAAAGAGTTCGAATACCGATTGATTAAATGGCCGACTGATCATCTATCCTGGAAACAGACAACCAGTCGTCCAGGGCATAGGCGGCATACTTACTATTTGTACCTGTCTTAACGTTCGGCCATACACAACAGTCTGTCTAGTGAGCAAATTTCAAATACTTAGACAAATTTGAACAAAAAACAAAAAATTTGATTAAAATGAGCCGGCCATAAAAGACCAGCAGAATATTCAAAACCCCGGCCCCCTGGCCGGGTAATTACAAAGCAAACGGCACGCAGGCCGTGAAAAGAAAAAATATACTTAAAGCTTAAGAAGGGGGCAGTTCAGTATCAGCAGCAGCCGCCTGGTCAGCACTCTTCTTGCTGGACTCGGCCTTAGCTGCATCATCTTTTGATGCCTTACCCCAAGTGGCACAAGCGCCACAACCGGCTCTTCCTCCTCCAACGCAACGTCCATCGCCTCTTCTTCAGCAGCCGCCAGGATCTGTTGATTATATATTTCCGAACACTGGCGGTACGTTCTTTCCCATGAGGCAAAGTCGGCACTGGGGAAACAGTCGTTCCCAGGTCATGCGTTGGATTTGGGCGGAGTCTTCCACCATCTCCCGGACGAGCTCTTGTTTCTCTTGCTCGGCCTTGTCCGAGAGCTCTTGGTAAGACTCTTCTCCTGGTTCACCAGGCGTTCTTTTACGTTAGCCAAAGATTTCTCCATGGCTTCGTAAGAGTGCATTTTCTGACGAAGGGGCTTCAGCTCGGCTTTAAGTTTGGTGACGGTCCCCTCCAGCTCGTCAACCTTCTTTTGGGCCGCCTCTAGCTGAGCCCGAACAGCGGCGGTCGCCTGCGCCTGATAATAAAGAAGATCAATGGTCAGTACTTCATTTTGGGCAATTTGAAACATTGCTTTATCACAGCTGGAGGCGGCCATAGCCTTTGCGGCCTTTACCTCTTTGTTTTTCCGATCAATCGGCTTGCGAAGGCTGTTGACTCGGAGCAGGGCCTAAGTACAAAGAAAAACAGGCGTCAGTTTCCAATCATAGGGGTTAACAGGCGTCCTGGAACTTCAAAAGGGTATACCTCAGCTAGGATCCCCGAAATTCCATCGAGGTCAAGGGTGCCGGCACCTTGACCGCCTCCCTGTCAGAGGGAGGAACTACTTTAACCATTGACTTGGCTACCTCAACCAAGTCAAGTCCTGGGGGCCGGCTGCATTAAGCAGAAGGAAAAACAAGTTAGACCTAATCAAGAAGGAAGCAAGAGTGAGTTTTTACAAGCAAGGGTCCATACATCTAGGCGGCCCCGCTTGGGTTTTTGAAGAAGTGGCCGGCTGCTTCTCAGCCGCCACTGTTTTCCTGGAAGACCCAGGAGAGCTTGCAACAGTCGTCCTCCGGGCCTTGGGGTCCGGCTGTTGCGAGGAAGAAGCCCTTGGAGTGCCAGACTGAAAACAAAAAGAGTTAGTATATGCATAATACAACTTAAAGGGGAAGAGTTTTCAAAGCTTACCAAGGGTGCCTCCTTGCTGGGGGAGTCGGCGTACGACTGCTTCATTAGCGAAACCCGCAGCATGGCCGCCGCAGTCTTAGATGCTGTTATTTTACTCATGGCGTCGGCTGAAAGAAATAAACAGCAAAGTTAGTAAAAATCCCAAGTAAACAAGGCGTGAGAAAACAGAGTATTCGTCAGGCCGGCTACCTCTAGAGCACCGACTGCCGAGGCCACAGGCGGCCAAGAAGTACTCATCATAGAGCCACTTGAAGCTCGGGACGCAGTGTAGGGGTACTTGCTCTCGTACCCCTGAAGTAGAGTTCACCCTAGTCTCTACTTTGAAGAGTCCTTTGTCTAGGATCTCTCTTTTAGCCTTTGGGGAACAGGCGGCATGCTGCGGCCGCCTGCAAGAAGAGGCGGATCCCTGTTCCACTTGTTAAATCGTTTGTTCAGCTCCGTGTCTGAACTCTCGATAATAAGGAAGGTGTTCCGCCAATCCTTCCATTTGTTTGCCTTACCTCTCGTCATGAGGTAACCCCTGTGGCTTGTTAGTTGATACCAGCCGGTACCTCCCGACTTAGGGGTCCGGCTGAGATAGTTCATGTGGGCGAAAGCCTCAAAACTTGGCTCCACCCCGTTCAGTTCGCACCCGGCCACATAGCCGAGTACGTTTACCCAAGAGTTGGGGGCTAACTGCCATAACCCCAGATCATACCCATCTAAAATCCGCTGAACAGCCGGATGTAATGGGAAGCGCAGACCAGCTTTGATGGCCGCCACATAGCAAGCCAAAACAGCCGTCACCATAGCTGGTACCAGCCGGCCAGACGACAGTATCTTCTGGATCCGGCACAAACAGTAAATACTCCGGGCTCATTTTGTGGTTAGCAATAAAGCTCGCCACGTTGTCTCGCATGGTTGCGATCCGGCCCCGGGGCACCCTGCAGTAGTAGGGGGTGTTTTCCTCTCTGTAAGAGGCGGACGGCTCTGCCCAATTATCCCCCTTCTCCACTGCATGGGAACTTCTCGCTTCTTGTAGGCGGTTATGTTTTTCTTCTGAGTCAGAAGAACTATGCTCAGAAGAGCTGGAATCGGACTCGTCCCCTGACGAGTCCGAAGAGGACGACTCCTCCCCTCTCCTAGAGGGGCCCGCCTCCTCTCCCTTAGAAGGAGCAGAAGGTAAATTAGACATGTCCACGGTTAGATGAGAAGGGAACACCTTGGTCCCTCTCTCAGAACTGTCAGCTTGACAGTCGCCTCGTTCCACATCTGGCGCCTGGTCAGATGTTTCGCTAAGGAGTACCCTTTGGGAGGAGCCGTCTGAGTTTGATATTCTAGCAGTCTTTTTTGTTCTGGCCATCACGTTCTGCATAGACACAGATTCAGTCGGACTTTGTATAAAGGGCAAAGATGGGTCCAGAAAAGGGCAGGCGGCACTCCTAGTCCTAGATTCAGCCGTCCCCGGTGACCGGCTGATCACTAACTTAGGGCGTGTCGTGTGCTTCCATGGTGCCATTTCAAAAAATAAAAAGAAAATTAAGAGTAAGAGAACTGAGTTACCTGAATGGATGACAGTTGATGAAGTCCTGAAAGTTCGGGTCAGTCGGCTTGTCAGAACAGGCGGTAGGCAGAAAAAGTCCGAAAATGTCAGAGCAAGTTCAGGGGTCCGAATGTTCTCGCAAAAATTCTCAAATGTGAAAATGACCGAAGTCAGCACTTCCTTTTATAGGCAAAATGAGAAGGCGAAGGGTCGCTTCCGAATTCAAATTTGGGCGGGAGAATCTCCCGGCCGTCTGCAAGGTGACACCTGTAACGGGCCGTCGCCTGTCACCGTGCGACGCCTGTCACAGGCGACACGTGACCAGTCGCGTGCCACCTGTGAGGGGCAAATGATTAGGGGATTTTTATCCACCAAGCACCGTTTGACAAGTGGACCAACCAGGTTCCGCCACGCGTCCTCCATGGACCACTTAAGACACGCCACGTGTCCACCCATGCCAAATGGGACAACCGGCCATCAAGGCCCATTTCAGTCTAGAAGCCCGATCGGCCCTAGGTTTACCTTAAACCTAGAGAGTTGCACGCTTCCCAAGGCTATAAATACTCGATTAATCCTCATTAATCAAGGGAGCGAATAATTAACGGAACAGACCAAATAATTAACGGAACACACTAATAACCGGCTGATCTCGCTAGCAAAGCAGATTACCTACATTAAATACTCTCACCTAGAGAGACCTTATTACTTTAATTTCTGTATTAATTACTCCTTAATCAGGTACTAACTTGACCGTTGGAGGCGGAGCTCTCAGGAGTCTCCGTTATTTTGCAGGTACAGGCGTCCGGTTCCAGTCTCGGAATTGTAACTCTCCCGCAGGACATCAGAAAACCCCGAAACAACATTCATCAAATTCAATAAGATTACAAAATCAATGAGAAAACTAAATTTACCTTTTCCTTCAATTACAATATCATCAAATTCACCACCATCATCATTCTCATGGTCATCATCACCGGCAAAACTAAATTCTTGAGCAACCATTTTCTCACTCCAAAAATTAGAAATTCTCTCTCTATCAATGAAGTTCTCTCTCTAGAAAATTCTCTCTCTAGAAATTCATATCTAAATTGAAAATATGATTTCTAATTTATGAATATCCTAATTCAACCAAAATATATATGGAAATATCCTCTTATTAAAAAGAGAGGTTGTTTTTTTTTTTTAAAGGAAAGTAGTTGTTGTGATTTTTAAAGAGATGTACCAAGCAACATACCACCTGCTGTATGGTAAAATTTTCATTATACTCTCTAGTTTTTTTTACATGTATACACCTAACTGTAAAAGTGGAGGAAGGTTGAAGTTCAACAATATTTAACATTGCATAAATCTGAACTTGAAGAAAACCCTAAGAAAATTTGTGAAAATATAGGGAATGATTATCCCCCTTTAAGGTAGGGTGTTTTCCGTGAGAGGAAAATAAAGCTTCTACAATGGAGGAAGTTCAATAATGAAGGATGATAAAGCTTCATCAATGGAGTGAGAGAATGATATGACGACTTATTAATAGGACTGTATAAAGAGATATAATAAAATCAACACTTATTTTTATGTGAATTTTTAATTAGTTTTTATAAATGTTTTAAAAATAATGACAAATAGTTTTCGCTTTCATGAATTTTTTGGTAAGTTCGTTCCTTTTATGGAAATCTCCTTTGATCTAACCTTCTACCCCTTTTTTTTTCTCCCTTAACTCGAACCTCTAACTAGACGTCGTCAACTTGCTTCGTGTTAGCCAACAATGCACCATAGTGTGAAACTATTATTATTATTTTTTAATATGGTAGCACAAATATCAAGATTCTTTTAATTTATCTATTAATTTACTGAATTGTCATTAGGAAAACATTTCTTATTTATCTAGGTGATTAACTTGAATTTTCGTGAAGGAGAGGTGTAATTAGACAAGTGATCAAACAAGGTTATGCCGTGGAAGAGTAGGCATTTGTGGTGGTGGTGGTGGTGGTGGTGAGTGGTGAACTGGTGACAAGTGTAGGAGAAGGTCAAATGGGTCAATTGGTAAGATTGTAGTGAAAAGTTAGAGGCGATCAGAACTGGTTATTGGGTAGGGTAGCCCAATAATAATAGGGTTTGGGCCAAGTTTAAAGGGTTTTTATCAGACATGACCTTTGTAGTATAGGGTCAATATAGAGTCAAAATATTTTTCCAATTTTTTTTGGTGTTTAGAGAGCCACAAGGGCGAGGGTGAGAATCGATCTCAGAATTTCCTGAAACCGGGAGGTTATTTTTCCAATTTAATAGACAAACAAAATAGATAACATAATAATACTTACATAGATAAATTTGTATTCATATACACTGATTAATGACTTTGTTGTTTCAAACAAAAAATAAAAAATAAAAAATAATGACTTTGTTCAATATTTATTTTAGTTGATATTTTATTGACCCATCCATTATTGACCCGTGATCTACATAAGCCCGATCCACTATTGACTTTAAAAATATGACCCGACCCGCCCAATAACCAGGTGCAGAGGCAATATCTATAATAATCTAATATATATATATATAAAGGGGAGTTTTTCCCCGAGTTATGATTTAATTTTCTTAGCGCACTATGTAGGATTATAAATTTAAGTTGTAGCCAATTAAATAAGAGATTATTAATTTCTTTTACAATTAAATAATTCAAATGCCACGTACGAAAAATTGACGAATGAGATTTTAAAGTTTAAATTAATTAAATACAAAATATTATTTTTAGAGCGAGATTAGGTATTTTATCTAATATTTTAAAAACTAATATAATAACAATTTAATCACATAAATATGAAAATATTTTTTTTAAAAAATACTAACAAACCGTGCATCGCACGGGCTTCATCTAGTATTATTAAAACCTAAGGGAACAACATGGTCATGCCATTGTGTCACCCTTCCCACAACATGACTAGGCGACACATGTGTGTGAGGTGACATCTTACGTGTCACGTCTTTCCCCAATATAAATTAAAACTCTATAACTTTAATTAAAAAAAAAAACAAAAAACTCTTCATATGTATAACCTCCAAATTTAATTCTATAACTTTAATTCTCTACAATAATGTTTAATTTTCATCAAAAACTCTTCATATGCATAACCTCCAAATTTTAATTTGACATGCTTATTTTAAATATATATTAATGAAAGATCATGTAGATAATTACTCTGTATATATTTCACTCACTTATTAATAATTCGTATTGTTTAACATTAATCCTTTTTATTAATTTTGATCAAATTTAATTATAAATTTATGATTTATCGGGGCATCGCTCGGACCAATAACTAGGGTTCGTTTGGCATTGTTGTGGTTTTCTGTTTTTTAGTTTTTTGTTTTCTAAAAGTATATGATATGAGTCCCATAATGCATAAAAAATTATATAAACTTATTAAAATTATGATAATTATCAAAACTGACAATAGAAAAGTGAAAACTCCTTTTTTTTGTTTCCTGTTTTTTTTTTTTAAAAATGAAAACCAAAACTGATGCTAAACAAACCATACTTTAACAATTCATTAGTTGAAGAATAGAAGTGTTGGCTAATTCGATAACACGCGTAAGAAGACACGTCAGCCAAAATAGATATCGTAAACTAGGCCAATGATAGCGCGCGTGATGAAAAAATCGTGAAGAAGGCGGTTGTTATGGAAAATTTAAAAAAGGAAACTGAACTCGAAATAAAATCATAACATCGCCTATAAATAACCTAATTCTCCTTGATAAATCTGCTCCTGAATTAAAATTAAATCAACCAAAAGACCTTCTCTTCTTTCTTCTCTCTAACCTCTCCTTTAAAAATGGCAACAGCGGCGATTCTTCTACCTCCCAGCTTAATCCAAGATCAATTCTCCTCTCGCCGTTTCCGAAACACCAACCCTAACCCTAGAAATCACAACTCTCTTCGTTCTCATCGTCGCAAAAGAAGTCCTTCCGACGGAAATCGCCGACCTAATCTTGATTCTCTCTCTTCATCGCCGCCATTAAAGACGCCTGTCTTGGGCCAGGTCAAGATCCTCAAGAGAGGCGAAGAATTAAAGGCAAGAGTGCTGTTCGGCGGAGAAAATCTTGATTTAGGGTTACAGATGTGCTCCACAAATCGATTAGGTCCAGATCCGGATGTTGTACAGAATCAAATTAGGGTTCCGGATCTTTACGCTGGTACTACTTCCATGGTTTCTTCTCCTCACCCTAGCGCGCTCCCTTTCCCGGCGAGTTTGGTCCGGAAAAGCGAGGCGGAGAATAATCTCAGAAAGTTGCTCAAGATTTGATTACACCGTCCAAGAATTACGAATTCGATTTGAGGTAGTTGCTCAGAATTTGATGCCAACAAGATGTAGTTGATCCGTCGTCGGTGTTCTATGGTTTCCTTGATATTTTTTACAGAAGGAAATCATAGCTTAGGTACTCTAAATGTTTTTTAGTAGCAGAATTATGGCAGTTTATTGTAATATACGAGTAATGTTCTATGTTGGAGGTAGGGTAATACTAGGGTTCTTGGGCAGAAGTTGTTTAGTTGTTATGGAGTAGGATATGATGATCAATTGTCAAGTTTAGAAGAAATAACACTATCTTTATATGTATTTCGTTCACGTATTGGAATAAAAGTTGTATGCTTCTTTCTTAAAGAAGGCTTCAATTCAATCTTTTACAATCTATCATGCTGTATATTGTTCGCGTTATCTAGTTTTGCTTGTTGTCATTGAACATAATCACCTGCAAGTTTCAACTGCTCAAGTGGCTCTAATCAATGAGGATTAGATATGGTAATGAGGATTAGATATGGTAAAGTTTTTGGATCGGCACATATGATGTTATAATTAAGATCATGTTGGATGAATCTTTTTTTTTTCCAGCTTTTGAATTGTATCATATTTGAATATGGCGATAGTGCATATTGGTCTGTGGATTGTTGCAGGTGTTCATGATTCATGTCAGTGCTCTATAGATTTACAGAGCATACCAATATAACATCTGCAATTACTCAAGATATTGTGTGATGATATTGTGTGATCTCTGATGGTTAGATTGTGTAGTGGTAAAAGGATTTGGTATTGATGCCCTTTTATTTCTTGCCGCATAACTAATCTTGAAAGACCAGTTATAGGAGAGTGGGTGTAGCAGAGGCATTAGGCGCCTTTACCATCCTTCTTGAGTAGCAGAGAGTTGTTAGAAGCAAACATTCACTTTGATGAAGGTTTGTTTATTATTTTATTGCAATCTCTTCTGCTTGTCATTGTCCTTTTAGCTACCGATACTTGAATTTTGTACATGCCATTCTCTATTTTGTGTGATTGGTGATTGGAGCTAGAGGAAGATCTTTGATGAGATATGTATCTAGCTTGATTGCGGTACCTGAATAAGTTCTTTAAATGTCATGAACCTCATTTGTTTATTTTTACATTCACAGAGTAATGAAACCATGGTGCATTCTGGTTTCATTATTCAATTTTGGACGGCTTTGATGAATCATTTAAAACCATACCATTTTCCCCAGCAGGTGTACTGAGTCTTACAGGTTGCAATGGAGCCATGGAGGTATGATTTCATTTATTCCAGTTTCTACAAAATCGATATGATAGTGTCTCTCTATGTGGTGATGCAATTGACAATGTCTCAGCTGCTATGCTGTGTCACTTCTTTGTAATTTTCATGTTTCTTTGTCTAAAATGTGTCCCAATTGTCATTAAGGGAACAAGATGTCAAGATACCTTTCTTTTTAATACGGCGATATGTTTTGAGATATATTCTTTCTTTGTGAAGAGGGAAGTATTTCAATGAGCTTTCTGTTATTGCTGATTTATTTCCTGAAGCGAATATCCAACATTATTTCGAGGTGAAGGTAGGCAAATAGCTGAACTCTTTTGGTAGGCAAATTAATGAGCAAATTTGACTTTTGTTGTGACTTGTGAAGTTGTGAGTACCATCACACACATAATTTGTGAAATTTACAACAGGGTAATTTACTTTTGTATCTATTTTATTTTTTTGATTATATATGTATTTTTTTTATGGAGAATGTCTCTATAGGAAGGATGTAAGTTTTGTGCATTTAGACCTTCTTAGGGTCAAGAATATGTGTTATAATTTCATACTGTCACATTACAACTTTATGCTTATGTTGAGAAAGCAATGGTTAATAGTGATTTTATCTTGAAAGTTTTGTGCTGAAATTGCACTCCACATTACCACATAGATGTGAAAGATTACAAATTTTAATTTTATTTGATTATTTTTTATTGGAAAGGAATAAACTGTGATTTTGAAGATGTAGATACTTAGGCTATAGCAATTGCGGGAAAGATGTTCAGGCCTAATGCTCTCATTTCATATTATGTATATGTATCCAAGCCTCTCTTGTATGAGTACACACAAAAATTATCAGGGCCAGAAAAAAGCAAGTATAAATACATTCTACAACAGCTATGCAGTTGTGTTAGCAGCACCTATTCAACTTAGCTACCATTAATTACAGACTCCTGGGGCATTATCCTCTTCCAAAACCAATGCTTTTGCCATAAAAGGATCATCTCTTCAATCGGTACATTCTTAGTCTCAGGCAAGAACAAGAGTACAAATATGGTCATGACGGTAACCCAGCCAGCGAAGAACAAGAAAATCCCGAATTTGAGGTGGCATAGCAGATATAGGAAAGACTGTGCAATTATGAAAGTAAACAGAAGATTGACTGCTACTGTTATACTCTGCCCTGCTGATCTGGTTTCCAGCGGAAATATCTCACTAGGGACGGTCCATCCTAGGGGTCCCCATGACCACCCAAAGGCCAGCACAAAGAGGCATATCACAATCACCACTATAATGGAATAGCCCTTTGATAGTTCCCCTGCTGTTCCTAATTTTATTCCCAAGATAATTGCCACAATAACCTGTTTGATGATGCAAGTTAGTAACAATTGTTGTAGTGTATGATGAAGACAATATGTTCAGACATCTTCAATATAAGTAAAGAATATTATGCTAAAAGTTATAGAATTTATTCTAAGTCATAATTTCATAATTTACTGAAGTCTAACTCTACAATTGTTTTCAGGGAATTCATAAAGGCTTACTTGACAAGTGATCATCGTTATTCCTCCACTGATAAGCAGCGCCCGTCTTCCTAGTCGATCAACAGCTGCAATGGAAATCAATGTCGAGGAAGCAAGCACAGCTCCTGTTAGAGCTGAGGAATAAAGAGAGGCGTTTGCAGCAAATCCCATACTCTGAAATAGCACAGGAGCATAAAACAGAATAGAATTTATTCCTGTAAGGATCTGAAATGTTGGCATGAAGATGGCCATAATCAGCTGTGGCCTGTTCCTCCGCTGTAAGATGTTTCTGAAAGGGTGCTTAATTGACTTGGCAAACTCACTCGCTTCAACCATGTCCTGATACTCTGCAGAAACATTCTCTGTCCCTCTGATCCTTTCTAGAACCTTGCGCCCTCTCTCAGTCAATCCTCTTTCGATCAAGCTGCTGGGTGTCTCAGGGACAAGTATTCCTCCGATTGTCATCAAAGTTGCTGGAAGTGCTGCTAGGCCAAGTGATAGCCTCCATCCCCATGGTTCGAGTTTTGATGTTCCATAGTTGATCATGTTTGCTGTGAAAATCCCTAGGGTGGTTGCTAATTGGAACATCATGTTCACACCCCCTCGTATATGTGTTGGTGCCATTTCAGACAAATAAAGAGGAACTGCCTGAAAGCAAATGATTGAATTCGAGTCATACTTTTGCATGCCATGGACCGATGGTAAGTAAGTGAGAGTATAAATTTTTGTCAGGATGCTTTGCTCTATGCCCTATAAAGCCAATTTATATACTAGTATAACACTCTTAATGTGCTGTTGTATCTCACAAAATCTTCCATTTGGCTTAAGTTAAGAAGTAATATATTTTCAATATAAATATTTACAAGCTGGCTATAATTTTGTGGGAAGCAACCAGTTTACAAAGATAAATAGGAAAACAAGGGAGTGAACCTGATTTCCAAATCCGATGCCAAATCCAAGCATGATTCGGCCCAAGAGAAGCATGGCAAGGTTGAGTGCTGCAGCATTAAGAGCAGCCCCAACAAGGAAGAAAAGGCCACCACATATAATGGTAATCTTGCGGCCATAGTTTCTGGTAACATTGGAGGCAACCAAAGAGGCAACCAAGCCAGCTAGGTAGAGTGAAGAAGTGAAAGCAGCAAGGCCCTGATCATTGAATTTGCAATAGTTGTTTTCAAGGGCATGTTTCTTCTTCACGTATACCCCATGAAAGAAATGGTTTAGAAATCCATCCATGGATGTCACTCCACCTAAAGTTTCCACAAATGAACATATTTTAACAACCGATACAAAATAAACCAAGTTGTAGATATGACGACCCATTGAGGTTGCTACATGAGTTCACAATTTACAAGTAAATGGACTATGTCATTTTGTTTATAATTAGAGTTATGCTAAAATGAACTTCATATTCTAATTTAGTATTAGTATTATAATTTTTTTTGGAAAAATATATATGCAACCTTATAAGAAGCTAAAAATGGAAAGAAAAGACAATAATAAACATTTATTAACCGATTTGCTCGTAAATTGTCGATAAATTTTCAACTTAATACTGAAAAAGGAAGTATTATTAATGCTTATATGCAGCCATTTTATTTTTCTACAATGTTTGATTTTTTTTTTTTTTTACATTTTTATAACAAATCCAAATTATTTGAACTTTGATGTTCAAGCTAAAGCATATAATTTGATGCTTGTATTTGTTTTAAAAAAAACAATAAAGAATAATAGTTATGTCCAAAATAAGAAATTAGTAGAATTATCAAGTTTTTCTTTGTAAGTGTAATAATATGAGTTGATGAATTTAATGATGTTGCTAATGATATATGGATAAGATAAGCTTCTAGAAACTTAGTCATGTAATGTACTCCATCCGTACCTAAATTACATTCGTAATTCTATCATTTATTCCACACATAATAGATAGAAGTAGGAATGTAATTTAGGGACAGAGTGAGTAATGTAAAGTGTGTTATTACTAATTAATTATATTTTGTTAATTGAGTTGTAACATATGACAAAGCCCACCCTGAAATTGATAAATAAGTACGGAACAACTTTATTTTTAGAGTGGTTGACGAGAAAAGGCACTCCAACAAACTCTGAGTTAATAATTACCAAAAAGGTGTTAGATCAGACATGATGAGAGCAAAATAAATGGAGAAAAACATGTACTCATCTGCTATTAATTTACATAATTGTGTTTTATTATGGTGTTATGAAAAAATAACTAAATATAAGTGGTACAGTTAATTAAGACCCAAATAATTAGGCAGGATGCACGTTGTTCTTGTATCTGTAATATATACAAGTATTGGCTAAGTTAGATCCAATAAGTTAATTTGAAGCTTCAATAATTCTGGATTAATGTACTGTATCATCATCATTATCATAAATAATGACAGTAAGGTTTGATTATTGTCGTCAAATTTTCCAATAAAAAAAAAAAAACAAAGGAAGAAAAGAGACCTGAAATGCCAATGTCATAACCAAATAAGGAACCACCGGTAGCAGCAACAATACAAGCAATGATAACATAAGAAGTGACTTTTCCCTTGTAATCCTTTGCTCTCTCCTTGGCCACTCCCACCGCTCCCATCGATCCTCCTGCCATATTGCTGCGTTCTTTTTCTTTATGAATTTGAATGATATATATATAATTATATGTATCTCTCTGTTTCTCTGTTGTAATATGTATATATGTGAGCAACTTAATAAGAAACAAACAAACAAATAAGAGATGAGAAAATAGGAGGACAGGAGAGAATAGAAGAGGAAGGTTGGTGGTAGGCAAGTGATAGAATTGAATTGAATGGGTTCGTTCTAGTATTTGTTTATAATTATTTCCTTAATTGCCTGTCTTTATCCGATCCTTACTCATTAATTACTCCTAAATCACAACCCCAAGTTTCTTGTTATTATCTTCGGACATCATTTTTACTTAACTACACTAGCTAACTAACAAAATAATGACTAACTACATAATCATACATATATCTGCAAGGGTAAATGTTTTTAATAGGATAAAGTACAGCTAATAGTCAAATCTTTTTTACCATTTGTAGTTATATTAATCTAGATTATGGATGAGTGTGTATACATCCATAGTCATATCATCGTCTTTATTTATATCCACAACAAAATTTAAATTACAGCTAATGTACTATTTTAAGAGTAGAATCCTATTGTTTTTGTAGTAGTTTTGCCGTAATATTTTCAATATACTGGAAAATGACATTAATAAATAGAAAATCGTGTAAGCTTGTCTTGCCTTTGAACTTTAGTGATTAAAAGAAGCAATACTCATTTTCTTTTAGATTTTAAATTAGCTAATACAAGTATTTGTTTTTATTATAAAAACAAGAGTTTTTGGTGTCAAATTGCTAACAAGAAGTATAATATTGGTGGTCAGAAGTCTTTGTTTCTACCCAATAATTACTTGATCAATTAGATTGTCTGGCCATATAGGGTATGGGATGCAATTATTTTTTACCTAAGATATAGAATATTCATTAAAAAGAAATTAAATGAATATCAACTGAAAAACAAAATAGCAGAAAAATGAATGTAACTCCATAAATCATCATAAAACCTTAAATCTGCCAACCTAACTGACGTGTTAATAGGGTTAGAAATTAGAATGATAAAGAAAAGTCAAAGAAAGAAAAATAAACAATAGGCCAATAGCAGATTGAAGATGCCGTAAACAAAGAATTTAAGTTTCAACGGAGTAAGTCCTAAGTCGAGCTAATCAATTTTTTTCTAACGTACGTGCGCAATACTCAGCCACATTGTCAACTTAAATTTGTTCATACTTCATACCAAGTACAGTACATAGTTTTATAACATGCCAAGTTTCTCTAATCTCTTACTTAAATAGCATGGAGTAAAGTCCTTAATTTTTACCACGGATTATTTTTTTAGGTGTTTACAGAGCCGCAAGGGCAGGTGATAAGAATCGATCTCAAAACTCTCTTAATTTTTACTATTTGGTGTATTTATTAATGCGATGGAACTAGTCAATTGAGATAATAATATGGTATTATTGGTGTACAATACAGAGTATATTATCTTAGTATTAATTAGTATGATTATATGAGATGATTTTACTATTTTACCTAGAATAACTTAAATGACTAATTATTCTTTCAACTTGTGTTTAATTTTACATTATAATCCTTTTTTTAACTACACATTAGCGTAACCATAAAATTAAACTAGATCATCACCTCTAAATGTAAAGGAGCCTAATTTACTTGATTACTAATCTATAAGCATATGCACAAACTGGCACTTTTGCACCAACACTTAAGTTGGTCAACCAACAATGATATTTAAATACAATTTGAAATACGAAGTAAAATATTAGAAATTCATATTTGTCTTTCTTGCTAATTTCAAATACTTTAATTCCTAATTGGATGAGAATGATTGAAATTAATTTTCAAAAGTTAAATTAGGAATTGAAGCACTACAGGATTGGAGAATGGTTACATGATCCTAGGATGATCATCTAAGCCAGCACAGTTTGTTGGACTAAGGACAGATAATATAATAGAATAGAGAAATCTATAACATATAATTTGCCACTATTCACTAAATTTGAATAAGAAATCTACTGGTATATGTAATACGAGGTACAAGTCCCTGCATAAGATAACAAGTATATGAGACTGTAAAAAATGCCCTCAATTCTAGATGATTTTGTGAAGTAATTAAGGGCGGCGCATCATTTACATAATCACGCTACACTAAATCCTTCCTCTATAGACGAGTATTCTGCCAAATCAGAACACTGATATGGCAATGAAGTGGAGGAGGTCATTGGTCGCGATAAGACAGTGCAAGATGCTACAATATGTTTAATGTTTAACTCAGAATGGCACTCAAGAAACCCCTGTAACAAAATACAACATAAAAAAGTAAGTATCAAGGGGCTTACAAAAACAAACTTTATGTTAAATATCGC
Source organism: Chenopodium quinoa (assembly GCF_001683475.1). Taxonomy (NCBI): domain Eukaryota; kingdom Viridiplantae; phylum Streptophyta; class Magnoliopsida; order Caryophyllales; family Amaranthaceae; genus Chenopodium; species Chenopodium quinoa. The sequence goes on along the minus strand of NW_018742550.1, from coordinate 10,387 downwards.
GCTATCCTCTGATCTTACCAAAAACCAGACGAATTCTTCAGTTCTCTGCAACACAACAATGAGAATTAATCAGCCAATGTGACCGGGATATTGCAAAATATAATACGAATTATGTACTAAGTTGAATCATCAAATTTAAATGTTACTCTTTATTTTCAGACAAATTCAGTGTTACCTTGGCTTCCCTAAGAATGCATTGTTAATGTCATCAGAAGTTGGCTTCTTCTCAAATGTGGACAGCATGACATACTTTTCTTTTCCAGGAGCTTCGTCTACCCTCTTGTACACTTCATATGGGAAGGGGTACGACATTCTGTGGAATTAACATGTTCATATGATTTTCTTGCTCCACATAATGCAAAATTTTTTGGCAAAGAACATGAACTTGGTTTTCTGATTTAGTTCAAAATTCAAAATGACAAGTTCATGGCAAAAATACCTGAGAGCACCCATGATTGGGTACTGAGTTCCTGCATAGTAGAGAAGCCGAAAGGAGTAGCAATTCTCAAATGACTCGGCATACTCCAATCTCTTATCACGACCCATTGTCTTTGAAGAACAGAATAGTGAAAATTTAAGATTTTGATAAATAATAAGCAAAAAGAAACAGATTTTAAAAAAGAGAGGTCTTTTTAATTACCTGCATGATGCCACTTGAGCCAGGCAAGTCCTGCATCAGAAGAGGGGAATCAATGGTAATTATAGCAAACTCTTAGCTTGAAAAGTATCCTCTCAAGAACATGCAATATGTATATGGCATTAGGAAATTAAACCTTGAGACGCGGATTTATGAGAATAACTGGACGACTCCCTGCAGCATCAGTCATAGCTCTCAAATCCTGCAAAGGAATATCATCAGACAATTATAACAGATCATTTTAGGGACAGGATGATACCATGGGGCATTGAATTTAATATTAGAAATTTATGGAAAATGAAGGTCCTTACATCAATGATACAATTTCCAAAAGCATTCTGAGGAGCCACTAGAATAAACATGTCATCCTGTTCATCAACCTCATTGCCACCTACAAGTTATCCATGTTATAAATCATTGAACTTACAAACATCATATAAGTGGGAGCAAGGAGGGTTACTGAGACGGTTTGTTGCAACTCCAGATAACAGTGAATTATATGTTCATAAAAACTAATTTTGATGTTGCTAATACCTATGGAACCTATGTTGATGAAAGTCCCTTTGGCCTCATAATCACCCCAGTCCATGAACTCTAAAATCTTTCGAGTGCCTGCCAACTGTAATGGCATTCCTGCCAATGCACCTTCACCCATTGATCCTTGGACACAAACCTAAGTATAGGTGAATGTTAGAAAAAGGATTAGAACAAGAGAGATTATAAAATGAGTGGTTGAAAGCAAACCAACCTTCACTCGTTTTCCATCATCAGCAAATGAAAGGGCTATGACTCGAACAAGCTCCATCAGAGTCCCAATTCTATAAACATCCTACAAAATCACATAAATATGATCAATTTTCACAGTTTAAAAAAGATGCTTAGAAAGAAACTTGCTTACCGTGGATGGGTCCAGCTCTGGAATACTGATCTCCACCTGTCAGAATTAAAGATAGAATTCAGGAAAAACCATAGTTTAGTAACTTAACCATTATCATCAATTGAAGTTCAAGGGAGAAAATAAGAGGTCATTGGTCAGAATTTCAATATAATTTAGAAAGTGCACACATTGTTTTCTGGTTTTCTTAAAGTTGTAGAATGAAAGGGATTGGACAAAACAACTTTCCTTCAGCCTCCTTTTTCCATCTTTTACAGCTCTCAGTGTAGCTTGCAGCACATCTTCATAGAAATATTCTCTGATTTCTCTGGAATGTGGAATATTATTTAACCTTGTAGGGATTCCTCTCCACTTATCCTGTAAAAGGCTAAACTAAGGGATCAAATGTAACAGATAAGTTCAAACATGGGGTTAATCTATTCCTTGTATTCTTATTACCTAAAAGAGGGGAGAGATGATGAGGGATAAAACTTTCAGAGCATTTTACCTTGTTTGGAGTTGCAAGATTAGAATTGCTGCTCTTAGTTACTGCATTTCCTGCATGAAAATGCTCCATGACTGTTTAAATAATTCTCCAGTGTTAAATTGAAACAGCAATCAGCTCACACGACTGATACATGTCACGATGAAGTTGAATCATTAAGGTAGCACTCATAATACATATTTTGTAACCTTAAGTTTCACCCTCGAAACTGATAATAATAAGTGAGAAGCTTTTGCTGGGACATAGAAATCACTGCTGTGAAAAAGAGAATCAAGATCTCACCTGTGGTGGCAGCCTTCAGTTTTTCATCCTTTACTTTGTTCAATAAAGAATTTATTTCTCCAAAAACTACTTCTTTTAGGCGATTCCATCAATCTAAATTTCCCAAACATAACTTAGATAAACTTCAGTACAGAAAGCTCTTAGCTTTGAGCAGAGAAGAAAAATTACATGATATCAGTAATTGAGGGTACCTTTTTTCACTATATTCATATATGTTGTTAAGACTGCCTCCACATTTCTTTTTATATATCTCCAGACGAGATATCACTGGAAAGGGAATTCATAAGTCTGTTGGTATAGTGAAGAGTGAAGTAGATAATATTAACTACAAAGACAAACTTTGGCACACACTAGGTCCATTCCTAAAGAGTAAAATCAGTAGATATTCCTCCTCAATGTGCCGAACAGAACAATTAAATCAGTGTGAAATTCGTGCATACTTGTCAACGTTATTTTTATTAAGGAGGTGAGGTAGGCATTATAGACACTCACAATTTAGGATCTCCAAATTTTGTTATATATTACATGGTACCTAATTTCACCTCAAAGCACAATGCCAGCAAGGGTACATACTCCAATATGGAAATGGACACTTATAACTTATATGCTACAAACCTTGTGAATGCTAGGAGGTTTTATTTTTTTTGGACACAATTTACTACAAAAAAAATGAGTGATGGCCTTTATCATTCATATAATGAAAAAAAGGCAAGATTGATTTTTTTTTTTTCTGTAAGCTCTCTAACAAAATTCATGTGATATCTCAAATATACCTGTGAGAGTTACACTGCATGAATCAAGACAGATGAAGATGATTATAAGTTAGAATTCCCCCCTGTGAATCAAATTAGGTATAGTATAATCACAAACCAAACTCCTTAAAACTTAACAGCAATGTATACTTTGTCATGACTAACTACCTTCAATAAGATGATTGAAACTGACAAATTGAGATGTTTCATATTAATAAGAGATGCAATGGGTAAAGGTGCATACTTTTTCCTCAGTGTCATCAGGGCGAGTGACAAGTCTTTCTTTAATTTCCTCTGTTTCAGGAGGAAAATTGTTTATGTGATAGATCTTCCCTGTCACAGGATCAAGCCGTCTGCCAACACATCTGTTGATCAGAATTTCGTCAGGAACCTGAGTATCAGGAACCAAATCTGTGTAAACTTTCTCTTCTATCTTATGTGTTAACAACAACTTGTCATTAGTAATATTAAATACTAATCTGCATGAGACAGAATCTAGTGTTTGGCCTATTTAAGGAATCATTCTTAAAAGATGATGATCTTGTTAGGATAGTATGGCGCAAAGCTATACCTCAAGCACAATATAAACATCTGGTCTTGATTCCCAATTCTTCAAGACTCTGAGCCTGAGCTGAGGTCCGTGGATACCCGTCCAGAAGCCAACCTTTCTCCTTTGCATCTTGAAGGGAAAGCCGCGTTCTAACCATCTATCAACAAGTGTAATGATTTCTCTTCTCTAAATAACAAGTTATAACTCAGGTAAAAATCCAAGACTTAAAAAATTGGAATAAAAGCATATACAGCTGTGACAATTTCGTCGGGGACTAGGCGGCCTGTGTTCATATACTCTTTTGCTTTGATCCCAATTTCTGTGGCAGCTGCCACTTCTGCCCTCAGGAGGTCTCCAGTGGATATATGAACCAGTCCAAACTATAAATGAAACAACCATTTAAAAAATGTATTCTGAAGTTAAGATCATGTATGTTAACAACAATAATATATATATAAAATGAATAAAACATACCCGCAACCCATTAAAAAAAAAAATCAGTGAAATCGATTTGAATGTCCATCAAAGTTGCAAAAATAATTATTTTTTCAGACAGATGCTTTAAGAACGGAGGCAGGAATATGATTCACCTTTTGGACAATCAATTCGCATTGGGTTCCTTTACCAGAAGCTGGTGCTCCCGAAATCATAACCTTAAGAGGCTCATTGATGGCGCAATTCACCTGCAACTTCTGTAAGAGGCATACAAAAAGAGTCAACATGATGAAAAGCTACTCAAATGTCAGTGAGCAACTAAAAAACTAAGAAAAGCTGCAAATTCTGACCTTTTGGATGCATTTCTTAGGAGTAGGCTCATGTCGGAAACGAAGATTTCGAAGAGGAAGAGAGGTTAAAATAGAAGAAACAGAGAAGGAAAGAGAAAGGTGGGAAGGGGAGGAAGAAGTACAAGTATAGAAGAGGGAAGAGAAAGAAGAAGAAGAAAGAAGAAGAAGATGGAGTTTGACAAGTAGTAATTCTTGTAGCATCCAAGTGAGAAGCACAGGGTAATGATTTCAGCAACATAGCTAATCAATCACCAACTCACAATACATTTGGCTATGGTGTTTTACTCAATAAAAAAGAGGGTGGGGACAGAAGAGGAGGATAGCTATATAGGAGTGGCTAAAATTAACTGAAAACGACCACAAGATAATTTAACTGTTTATACTTTGTTTTATCCTATCCATGATATTTTATTACTGTTATCAAGCAGCCTTAATAACAGAAAATTAACCCTTAAACCAAGAGGCTGTTTGAGTCTGCTTAGCGATAATTACCTCTCACTCTCTCTCACTTATCGCGTGAATTAAAGCACTAACCCCAACCCCAGACCGCTACTTCCAATGAAATTTGAACAAAAATGGAAGGTAAGAATGTAAGATTATCACCATCCAACTCTAACATAACTCTAACATAGTAAAGTTGCAAAAAATATGAAACGGAGGTAGTATTTTTTGGTCCCACATAATTTGAAAAGAACACATTAATCAATCCATATAATGCAAAGATGCTGCAATTATCCCACAATCATTCACTCCTGAGCTTGATTAATTTAAATTCGTTGCAATAATATTTGCCTTCTCAAGCTAACAGTCAAATAGAATTATTCACTGACTCTCTCATCTGCTGATGATATGACTCCAACTTCCCAATCACAGTTGAGTGCAATTAATCATTGTAGGTTGCGAGCTTGCAACTTGCAAGTCTAACTTACTTTTTTCAATAGGTAGAAAGTCTTAAAGCAAGTTTGGCTTGCAAGTTACTGCATATGATAAATTAGGAATTAGATACATATCATTCTCTTTTTTTGTTGGACAAATTCAATCTGATTAATTTACAAGCTTTTGACCAGTACTGATTATTTCACATTGCAGAATCGAAAACTAGAATTGTACGCGCTCCACAACTTACAATCTCAAGCAGTAATAGTAAATGCCAAACCTAATTTACTTTGTATTCAGCCAACAACATTCAAATTCAATACCAGGAATTCTAGTGCATCTTCTCTACCATACTTGATCATAAGTTCCAGTGAGTATTAGATACAATTTGTTTTATTTTCAAGCAAATGATAGCTAGAATATTGCTAATTGAGTAATTGGTGATGGATCCATTTATAGCTTAGCACTTCAATTGTCCACCATAGTACAGCACAGCACATTATGCACGTCCACACGTCAGAGCACGAGACATGCACGCTTGTGGAAGCACACAATAGCAAGAGTAGGGTAATGGAGACAACAACACATTAATTGACATAGAATTGTCCCAACATGTGTATCAGCTATAGCTTCATACGTAGACCCGGCATATGAGACAAATACGATCATACAACAGAATTTAAAACAAAAACAACTCAACTTCCTCATTTCTATTAAATTTCAAGTTCAAATACATGGAAGTGTCCCATGTTATGCTAGATGAAGCAAAATAGACCCTAAATATGCAAGGAAACTATGTAAATTCATGCAGGTATCTCCATGTAATTAAAAAAATCAAACTTAAGGTTATTATTACAATCTTCCATCAAATTACCTAGAAATTTAGTAAATCTGAAAAGGGTAATATGACTAGTATCTATTAAAGGAGCAGTTTGAACATCCATCTTTCACCAGGAAAGAGACCCCTACAAAATCTGCAAGAAACCTTGAAATGGCATGACAAATTGCTTCAATCCAGCTTCACTGAGGAAAAAGTAGTGAACAAACCAGAATGAGGAGAGAATCCAACAGTTCCGTGACTAACATGATGGCCAAAACCATGAAGAGCGAATATCCCAAGTAGAGAGTAGCAGACACAGGTCCACTCAAGCTCTTGAGGTCAAATATGAGGTAGTTGATGGAGTACAGGAAAATGTATATGGCCACTGAACCAGAGGCAAAGAAAGACTTCCACCACCATTTCCAGTCCTCAACACAGAGATGCATGTATGTTAGAACAAGTGAGACTTCAGCACACACAACGACAAGGAGGATCAGAACAATGAAGAGAAACCCAAAAACGTAGTAAACTCTGCCCATCCAAAGGCTAGACATGATGAAGAAAAGCTCAATGAAGAGGGTTCCAAATGGAAGGGTACCAGCACCGAGGACTAACAACCATGAAGGGTATTTCTGAGGTGGAATTTCCCGGGGAATTTGATTAGTTCGCACAGGGTACTCAATGTGAGGGGCCTTTGCGCCAAAGTAACCACCAATTAAGGTGAGAGGAACAGAGATGCAAAACCAGAGCAATATAAGGATAACATAGAGAGAGAATGGATTGCTCCTGTGCTATGACTTCCCCACAACAAGAAATTCAAGAAGGTCAATATCAAAAAGGCAATACCTGGGAAAAAGCAAGCAGCCTTCCAAGAGACAGAAACCCATCCTTTGTGATCCCCACAACCAATAGTCCTCCACAATCGAACAGCCACATACCCAGCAGCAATACCAAGAACCAAGTAGAAAAACACCATACCTGTAAGAAGAGTTCCCCTAGATGCAGGTGACATAAATCCTAGAGCAGCAAACATAATTGTCACAACACCCATCCCAAGAAGTTGAATACCATCACCAACCATAACACAGAGCAATGATGGATAGCTAGGAGCCCGGAAGACATCACCAACCACAAGTTTCCATCCGGACAATTCCTCATTCATCTGAGCTTGAGCCTCCTTATCTAATTCCTCATAACGAGTAAGATCTCGGCGAACAGTCCTCAAAAAGATCACAAGAACAATACCAGCAAGGAAAGTGATCACCATCAAGGAGTTGAGGATAGAAAACCAATGAACCTTGGAACCTTCCATTTTCAAGTAAGCATCCCATCTAGATGGCCACTTAATATCACTTTCCACAAATGAGACCTCATAAGTGAAAGCAATAGGTTGACTTTCCTTAATTGCCATTGACACGGTTGCAGGATCACAATTAATCTTCCCAGGGTACTTATCATACATCTTAGAATCCTTAATCGCATTCATGTCATGCTGAACACTGCAGGGCACAACCTCAAAACCAACAACCATGTAACCAGGCTCTCCAGATCCACCAACACCATTGCCTCCAGGGATCATCTCAGCAGCATCGCCGTACCCATCACACGAGCCACATTGGTTTCCTCGTACTTACGAACAAGAACAGTAAGCTTCAAATGATTGAATACATAATAAGCATCTTGCACCTTAATCCCAACAGGATAACCCGTCCACCTCAGCAAGAAATTATCTCTCTTGGTGTAACGAATGGCGGGGAGATTATCAAGGATCAAGTTAACCTGATACATCTCATCAATCCTCTTCTTCAAGAGCTTAAACTCATCAGCAGAAAGAGGGCTAGTTTTACACATAAAGATCTCAGTCTCATTTGTGTACATCTTAAACCTATAAGGTGAGTTCTCAATCCTATCACCCATAAGAAGCTCACCAAGATTCTCAGCACTATCTTTAACACCCTCTTGGGGTTTACAAAAGGGTAAGCTGTAGTAACTAAACGGCATTTCAGTATCAATTGAGGTCAGAGAGTTCACCTTCACTGAAAGTGTATCCCCAACTCCATACTTGTGAGGGTAACTACCAGGGAGATAAAACCCATTTCCAGATTCAAATATCAAGCAAATCACAACTACCCAGATCATTGATTTACCTAAAGATCCCATATTTCGTCGGATCTGGCAGACCCAGATCAGAAATTGGAACTAATTAATCAAAATTGATAAGGGTTTTCGTAAGCAGCGAGATTAGGGATTCGAGATCTAATGATGTAAACCCTAAAATGAAATCCTAGGTCACGATCAGATCAATAAAGTCTAAGCAAAGGAAAGAAAGCAATAGAGATTTGGAGAAGAAAGAAATGCAGGAGAAAATAACAGATCTAACTGACCTTTAGACAGATTGAAATTTGACAGCAATGCACCGACGAGGGAATGAAGGAAGAAATGTTAAGAGAAACATGCGAATTTTCTCAATACAATTCGCAGAGATGAGATGAGAGAGAGATAGAGAAAGAGAGAGAGCGAGGGAGAGTCAGTCGGGGCGCAGTTTATAACGTAAGTCTTTGCATCTTTGATCCACCGACGTGTTTCACATTCTAGGACTTGTTTCGACTTGGACAATTACTTAAATGTCCTCATTTTCTTTAGTAGATCCAAGGGCATCTTGGGGAAAATTGATCTTCATTCACCGATCTTCATTTTCTACTGGTTATTATATCGAGTATATACATTTGGATGCACCGTACACCCAACTAACCTAAGAGCAAGATTAGTGCAGTCTCATCTTAAGACTTTAATCCATTGTCACAACAGTTATTTAGATTAAATTTAATTATTTTTCTAATTTATAATTATGTTAAGACCCCTTAAGACTTGATAAAATTAATCTCTTCAATTGCTCAAACTCATTACATATAAATTAAATTATTAAAGTTTTTTAAAAATAAAATAAAAAAATTGAGTGTGAAATTGAGTCTAAAATTGAGTCTTGAAATTTCAAGACTCTGCTTTAGATTTTATTAAGACAAACTTCATAAATGCTTAATATTAATAAAGTCTTGTCTTAAGACCGCAAAATTAGAAAATGATAATGTCATCTAGAATCTTAAGACCTATGGCTAATCTTGCTCTGAGGTTGGTTTTTGTTCTTTATTTGGTTATTATATGAAAAACAATCATAAAAATGATAACAAAATACTCATGAATATACAATGCACCGGGGTGTGTATAACAATATCTCATATAATTATCCTGTTCTAATCAATGAGCTTGAGAATAGTTTTGAGAAAAATGGTCCTTTTTTTTTGTCCACATTTTCTATAAAAACAAAATATATACATACAACTATACAAGTATAGAAGGGCTAATAGTTCATAGCTTTTTACAAATTTTTTGTTTCTTTTTTAACAATTTTGATGACATTGACCTTAAAAAGATAGTCCACCTTTTATTATTGTATTAAGAAAGTTGATAACCACCGTGTGAGTTGGGTCTTATGCATGGTTTAAAACTTTTAAATAAATACTATGATGTTTTCCAATAAAAAAAAAAAAAAAAACTTTGAAGTAAAAGTAATTAACACAATGCTAGTTTGATTACAAATTTAAAGGGATTTTGGGTTAGGACGATTTTTATAAGGCAAAAGCTACTGAACGCTCCGGGGGTGTTGGATAAACTAGCTAAAAGTAAAAGATTAAATTAAAATTAACATTAATTATATTGATCGACGCGTGATTTTGTCATGCTTTTCCAAATTAATACCATTTTAAGTAATATTTTAAATGTTTATCCAACGTCCCGGGGGCGTTCGTTAGTAAAATCCTTTTTATAATACATATTATAATATTTTATTCAAAATAAAAAAAAATTCTTAATTTGATTCAATTTTTAATACCTTGGGATGGGAGGCTAATGCATGATTTATTGTAACAAAAGTTTAAAAAAGAAATGATGATTCAAAATTAGAAGTAGTGTGAATTTTAGGAGACATTTTCAAATTAATTATATAATGACAATAATTATAAACTAGAAGAAAAAAACATCGACCACTCTAAACTCTCTTTTGTCAAACTCATTGTAAACCTAACTCCATTGAAATTTGAAAGTGTCAAAATAATGCACTTTGTAGATCTTTACGATAATATAGCCAATTAAGCTACTTATACTAGTTGCATAGCTGTATAATTACAAGAACGAGTACAGTTATTTGGGATGTTTGCTCAATAATGTTACTAAATTAAGTGCAGATCACGACTTCACAAATACTACTACATAACTTTAGTCAACTACAAATGATAATAATGTATTATGT
>NW_018742549.1:0-38073 GCF_001683475.1 Chenopodium quinoa | reverse complement strand
TAGAATGTATTTGACTTTCATTTGATTCAAATAGCTTTGTTTGAATGTGATTGACTTTCATTTTATTAAATTAGCTTTGTAGAATGTATTTGACTTTCATTTTATTCAAATAGCTTTGATTGAATGTGTTTGACTTTCATTTGATTCAAATAGCTTTGTTTGAATATGTGTAAATTTCATTTGATTTAATTAGCTTTGTAGAATGTATATGACTTTTTTTCATTCAAATAGCTTTGTTTGAATGTGTTTAACTATCATTTGATTCAATTAGCTTTGTTCAATGTATTCGACTCTTATTTGATTTAATTTGCTTTGTTTGAATGTATTTGACTCTCATTTGATTCAAATAGCTTTGTAGAATGTATTATACTTTCATTTGATTCAAATAGCTATGTAGAATGTATTTGACTTTCATTTGATTCAAATAGCTTTGTTTGAATGTGTTTGACATTTATTTGATTCAATTAGCTTTGTAGATGTATTTGACTCTTTTTTATTCAATAATAGCTTTGTTTAAATGTGTTTGACTGTCATTTGATTCAATTAGCTTTGTAGAATGTATTTGACTTTTATTTGATTTAATTTGCTTTGTTTGAATGTATTTGACTCTCATTTGATTCAAATAGATTTGTAGGATGTATTTTACTTTCATTTGATTCAAATAGCTTTGTAGAATGTATTTGACTTTTATTTGATTCAAATAGCATTTTTGAAAGTGTTTTGAGTTTCATTTGATTCAATTAGCTTTGTAGAATGTATTTGACTTTCATTTGATTCAAATAGCTTTGTTTGAATGTGATTGAATTTCATTTGATTCAATTTGCTTTGTAGATTGCATTTCACTTTCATTTGATTTATATAGCTTTGTTTGAATGTGTTTGACTTTCATTTAAATTACAAAGCTTTCTTTGAATGTGTTTGACTTTTATTTGATTTAAAAGGCTTTGTTTGAATGTGTTTGACTTTTAATTTGATTCAATTAGCTTTGTAGAATGTATTTTACTTTTATTTGATTTAATTAGCTTTGTTTAAATGTGTTTGACTTTTAATTTGATTCAATTAGCTTTGTAGAATGTATTTTACTTTCATTTGATTTAATTAGCTTTGTGTGAATGCATTTGACTCTCATTTGATTCAATTAGCTTTGTTTGAATGTGTTTGACTTTCATTTGATTTAATTAGCTTTGTAGAATGTATTTTACTTTAATTTGATTTAATTAGATTTGTTTGAATGTATTTGACTCTCATTTGATTCAAATAGCTTTGTTTGAATGTGTTTGACTTTCATTGATTCAATTAGCTTTGTAGAATGTATTTGACTTTCATTTGATTCAAATAGCTTTGTTTGAATGTGTTTGACTTTCAATTGATTCAATTAGCTTTGTAGAATGTATTTTTTGACTTTCATTTGATTCGAAAGCTTTGTTTGAATGTGCTTGACTTTCATTTGATTCAATTAGCTTATTTTGAATGTATTTGACTTTCATTCATTCAATTAGCTTTGTAGAATATATTTGACTTCCATTTGATTCAATTAGCTTTGTTTGAATTTGTTTGACTTTTATATGATTCAATTAGCTTTGTAGAATGTATTTGAACTTTATTTGATTTAATTAGCTTTGTTGAATGTATTTGACTCTCATTTGATTCAAATAGCTTTGTTTGAATGTGTTTGACTTTCGTTTGATTCAATTAGCTTTGTAGAATGTAATAGACTTCATTTGATTCAAATAACTTTGTTTGAATGTGTTTGACATTCATTAATTTCAATAAGCTTTGTAGAATGTATTTGACTTTCATTTTATCCAAATAGCTTTGTTTGAATGTGTTTGACTTTCATTTGATTCAATTAGCTTTGTAGAATGTATTTGACTTTCAGTTGATTAAATTAGCTTTGTTTGAATGTGTTTGACTTTCATTTGATTCAAATAGCTTTGTTTGAATGTGTTTGACTTTCATTTGATTCAATTAGCTTCATTGAATATATTTGACTTTCATGATTCAATTAGCTTTGTTTGAATGTGTTTGACTTTCATTTGATTCAATTAGCTTTGTAGAATGTATTTGACATTTATTTGATTTAATTAGCTTTGTTTGAATGTACTTGACTCTCATTTGATTCAAATAGCTTTGTTTGAATGTGTTTGACATTTATTTGATTCAATTAGCTTTGTAGAATGTATTTGACTTTTTTTTTATTCCAATAGCTTTGTTTAAATGTGTTTGATTGTCATTTGATTCAATTAGCTTTGTAGAATGTATTTGACTTTTATTTGATTCAATTAGCTTTGTAGAATGTATTTTACTTTCATTTGATTTAATTAGCTTTGTGTGAATGCATTTGACTCTCATTTGATTCAATTAGCTTTGTTTGAATATGTTTGACTTTTATTTGATTAATTAGCTTTGTAGAATGTATTTTACTTTAATTTGATTTAATTAGATTTGTTGAATGCATTGACTCTCATTTGATTCAAATAGCTTTGTTTGAATGTGTTTGACTTTGTTTGATTCAATTAGCTTTGTAGAATGTAATAGACTTCATTTGATTCAAATAACTTTGTTTGAATGTGTTTGACATTCATTTGTTTCAATAAGCTTTGTAGAATGTATTTGACTTTCATTTTATTCAAATAAGCTTTGTTTGAATGTGTTTGACTTTCATTTGATTCAATTAGCTTTGTAGAATGTATTTGACTTTCATTTGATTAAATTAGCTTTGTTTGAATGTGTTTGACTTTCATTTGATTCAAATAAGCTTTGTTTGAATGTGTTTTGACTTTCATTTGATTCAATTAGCTTCATTGAATATATTTGACTTTCATTTGATTCAATTAGCTTTGTTTGAATGTGTTTGACTTTCATTTGATTCAATTAGCTTTGTAGAATGTATTTGACATTTATTTGATTTAATTAGCTTTGTTTGAATGTACTTGACTCTCATTTGATTCAAATAGCTTTGTTTGAATGTGTTTGACATTTCATTGATTCAATTAGCTTTGTAGAATGTATTTGACTTTTTTTCATTCCAATAGCTTTGTATAAATGTGTTTGAATGTCATTTGATTCAATTAGCTTTGTAGAATGTATTTGACTTTATTTGATTTAATTTGCTTTGTTTGAATGTATTTGACTCTCATTTGATTCAAATAGATTTGTAGGATGTATTTGACTTTCATTTGATTCAATTTGCTTTGTAGAATGTATTTGACTTTTATTTGATTCAAATAGCATTGTTTGAAAGTGTTTGAGTTTCATTTGATTCAATTAGCTTTGTAGAATGTATTTGACTTTCATTTGATTCAAATAGCTTTGTTTGAATGTGATTGAATTTCATTTGATTCAATTTGCTTTGTAGATTGCATTTCACTTTCATTTGATTTATATAGCTTTGTTTGAATGTGTTTGACTTTCATTTAAATTAAAAAGCTTTCTTTGAATGTGTTTGACTTTTATTTGATTTAAAAGCTTTGTTTGAATGTGTTTGACTTTTATTTGATTCAATTAGCTTTGTAGAATGTATTTGACTTTCATTTTATTCAAATAGCTTTGTTTGAATGTGTTTGAATTTCATTTGATTCAATTTGCTTTGTATAATGCATTTCACTTTCATTTGATTTATATAGCTTTGTTTTAATGTGTTTGACTTTCATTATAATATAAAAAGCATTTTTTTAATGTGTTTGACATTCATTTGATTTAAAAGGCTTTGTTTGAATGTGTTTGACTTTCATATTATTCAATTAGCTTTGTAGAATGTATATGACTCTCATTTGATTCAAATAGCTTTGTTTGAATATGTTTGACTTTCATTTGATTCAATTAGCTTTGTAGAATGTATATGACTTTTATTTCATTCAAATAGCTTTGTTAGAATGTGTTTAACTATCATTTGATTCAATTAGCTTTGTTGAATGTATTCGACTCTTATTTTGATTTAATTTGCTTTGTTTGAATGTATTTGACTCTCATTTGATTCAAATAGCTTTGTAGAATGTATTTGACTTTCATTTGATTCAAATAGCTTTGTAGAATGTATTTGACTTTCATTTGATTCAAATAGCTTTGTTTGAATGTGATTGACTTTCATTTTATTAAATTAGCTTTGTAGAATGTATTTGACTTTCATTTTATTCAAATAGCTTTGATTGAATGTGTTTGACTTTCATTTGATTCAAATAGCTTTGTTTGAATATGTGTAAATTTCATTTGATTTAATTAGCTTTGTAGAATGTATATGACTTTTATTTCATTCAAATAGCTTTGTTTGAATGTGTTTAACTATCATTTGATTCAATTAGCTTTGTTCAATGTATTCGACTCTTATTTGATTTAATTTGCTTTGTTTGAATGTATTTGACTCTCATTTGATTCAAATAGCTTTGTAGAATGTATTATACTTTCATTTGATTCAAATAGCTATGTAGAATGTATTTGACTTTCATTTGATTCAAATAGCTTTGTTTGAATGTGTTTGACATTTATTTGATTCAATTAGCTTTGTAGAATGTATTTGACTTTTTTTTATTCCAATAGCTTTGTTTAAATGTGTTTGACTGTCATTTGATTCAATTAGCTTTGTAGAATGTATTTGACTTTTATTTGATTTAATTTGCTTTGTTTGAATGTATTTGACTCTCATTTGATTCAAATAGATTTGTAGGATGTATTTGACTTTCATTTGATTCAAATAGCTTTGTAGAATATATTTGACTTTTATTTGATTCAAATAGCATTGTTTGAAAGTGTTTTGAGTTTCATTTGATTCAATTAGCTTTGTAGAATGTATTTGACTTTCATTTGATTCAAATAGCTTTGTTTGAATGTGATTGAATTTCATTTGATTCAATTTGCTTTGTAGATTGCATTTCACTTTCATTTGATTTATATAGCTTTGTTTGAATGTGTTTGACTTTCATTTAAATTAAAAAGCTTTCTTTGAATGTGTTTGACTTTTATTTGATTTAAAAGGCTTTGTTTGAATGTGTTTGACTTTTAATTTGATTCAATTAGCTTTGTAGAATGTATTTTACTTTTATTTGATTTAATTAGCTTTGTTTAAATGTGTTTGACTTTTAATTTGATTCAATTAGCTTTGTAGAATGTATTTTACTTTCATTTGATTTAATTAGCTTTGTGTGAATGCATTTGACTCTCATTTGATTCAATTAGCTTTGTTTGAATGTGTTTGACTTTCATTTGATTTAATTAGCTTTGTAGAATGTATTTTACTTTAATTTGATTTAATTAGATTTGTTTGAATGTATTTGACTCTCATTTGATTCAAATAGCTTTGTTTGAATGTGTTTGACTTTCATTGATTCAATTAGCTTTGTAGAATGTATTTGACTTTCATTTGATTCAAATAGCTTTGTTTGAATGTGTTTAACTTTCAATTGATTCAATTAGCTTTGTAGAATGTATTTTTTGACTTTCATTTGATTCGAAAGCTTTGTTTGAATGTGCTTGACTTTCATTTGATTCAATTAGCTTATTTTGAATGTATTTGACTTTCATTCAATTCAATTAGCTTTGTAGAATATATTTGACTTCCATTTGATTCAATTAGCTTTGTTTGAATTTGTTTGACTTTTATATGATTCAATTAGCTTTGTAGAATGTATTTGAACTTTATTTGATTTAATTACCTTTGTGTGAATGAATTTGACTCTCATTTGATTCAAATAGCTTTGTTTGAATGTGTTTGACTTTCGTTTGATTCAATTAGCTTTGTAGAATGTAATAGACTTCATTTGATTCAAATAACTTTGTTTGAATGTGTTTGACATTCATTAATTTCAATAAGCTTTGTAGAATGTATTTGACTTTCATTTTATCCAAATAGCTTTGTTTGAATGTGTTTGACTTTCATTTGATTCAATTAGCTTTGTAGAATGTATTTGACTTTCAGTTGATTAAATTAGCTTTGTTTGAATGTGTTTGACTTTCATTTGATTCAAATAGCTTTGTTTGAATGTGTTTGACTTTCATTTGATTCAATTAGCTTCATTGAATATATTTGACTTTCATTTGATTCAATTAGCTTTGTTTGAATGTGTTTGACTTTCATTTGATTCAATTAGCTTTGTAGAATGTATTTGACATTTATTTGATTTAATTAGCTTTGTTTGAATGTACTTGACTCTCATTTGATTCAAATAGCTTTGTTTGAATGTGTTTGACATTTATTTGATTCAATTAGCTTTGTAGAATGTATTTGACTTTTTTTTTTTATTCCAATAGCTTTGTTTGAATGTGTTTGACTGTCATTTGATTCAATTAGCTTTGTAGAATGTATTTGACTTTTATTTGATTCAATTAGCTTTGTAGAATGTATTTTACTTTCATTTGATTTAATTAGCTTTGTGTGAATGCATTTGACTCTCATTTGATTCAATTAGCTTTGTTTGAATATGTTTGACTTTTATTTGATTTAATTAGCTTTGTAGAATGTATTTTACTTTAATTTGATTTAATTAGATTTGTTTGAATGCATTTGACTCTCATTTGATTCAAATAGCTTTGTTTGAATGTGTTTGACTTTCGTTTGATTCAATTAGCTTTGTAGAATGTAATAGACTTCATTTGATTCAAATAACTTTGTTTGAATGTGTTTGACATTCATTTGTTTCAATAAGCTTTGTAGAATGTATTTGACTTTCATTTTATTCAAATAGCTTTGTTTGAATGTGTTTGACTTTCATTTGATTCAATTAGCTTTGTAGAATGTATTTGACTTTCATTTGATTAAATTAGCTTTGTTTGAATGTGTTTTGACTTTCATTTGATTCAAATAGCTTTGTTTGAATGTGTTTGACTTTCATTTGATTCAATTAGCTTCATTGAATATATTTGACTTTCATTTGATTCAATTAGCTTTGTTTGAATGTGTTTGACTTTCATTTGATTCAATTAGCTTTGTAGAATGTATTTGACATTTATTTGATTTAATTAGCTTTGTTTGAATGTACTTGACTCTCATTTGATTCAAATAGCTTTGTTTGAATGTGTTTGACATTTCATTGATTCAATTAGCTTTGTAGAATGTATTTGACTTTTTTTCATTCCAATAGCTTTGTATAAATGTGTTTGAATGTCATTTGATTCAATTAGCTTTGTAGAATGTATTTGACTTTTATTTGATTTAATTTGCTTTGTTTGAATGTATTTGACTCTCATTTGATTCAAATAGATTCGTAGGATGTATTTGACTTTCATTTGATTCAAATAGCTTTGTAGAATGTATTTGACTTTTATTTGATTCAAATAGCATTGTTTTGAAAGTGTTTGAGTTTCATTTGATTCAATTAGCTTTGTAGAATGTATTTGACTTTCATTTGATTCAAATAGCTTTGTTTGAATGTGATTGAATTTCATTTGATTCAATTTGCTTTGTAGATTGCATTTCACTTTCATTTGATTTATATAGCTTTGTTTGAATGTGTTTGACTTTCATTTAAATTAAAAAGCTTTCTTTGAATGTGTTTGACTTTTATTTGATTTAAAAGGCTTTGTTTGAATGTGTTTGACTTTTATTTGATTCAATTAGCTTTGTAGAATGTATTTGACTTTCATTTTATTCAAATAGCTTTGTTTGAATGTGTTTGAATTTCATTTGATTCAATTTGCTTTGTATAATGCATTTCACTTTCATTTGATTTATATAGCTTTGTTTTAATGTGTTTGACTTTCATTTAATATAAAAAGCATTTTTTTAATGTGTTTGACATTCATTTGATTTAAAAGGCTTTGTTTGAATGTGTTTGACTTTCATATTATTCAATTAGCTTTGTAGAATGTATATGACTCTCATTTGATTCAAATAGCTTTGTTTGAATATGTTTGACTTTCATTTGATTCAATTAGCTTTGTAGAATGTATATGACTTTTATTTCATTCAAATAGCTTTGTTAGAATGTGTTTAACTATAATTTGATTCAATTAGCTTTGTTGAATGTATTCGACTCTTATTTGATTTAATTTGCTTTGTTTGAATGTATTTGACTCTCATTTGATTCAAATAGCTTTGTAGAATGTATTTGACTTTCATTTGATTCAAATAGCTTTGTAGAATGTATTTGACTTTCATTTGATTCAAATAGCTTTGTTTGAATGTGATTGACTTTCATTTTATTAAATTAGCTTTGTAGAATGTATTTGACTTTCATTTTATTCAAATAGCTTTGATTGAATGTGTTTGACTTTCATTTGATTCAAATAGCTTTGTTTGAATATGTGTAAATTTCATTTGATTTAATTAGCTTTGTAGAATGTATATGACTTTTATTTCATTCAAATAGCTTTGTTTGAATGTGTTTAACTATCATTTGATTCAATTAGCTTTGTTCAATGTATTCGACTCTTATTTGATTTAATTTGCTTTGTTTGAATGTATTTGACTCTCATTTGATTCAAATAGCTTTGTAGAATGTATTATACTTTCATTTGATTCAAATAGCTATGTAGAATGTATTTGACTTTCATTTGATTCAAATAGCTTTGTTTGAATGTGTTTGACATTTATTTGATTCAATTAGCTTTGTAGAATGTATTTGACTTTTTTTTATTCCAATAGCTTTGTTTAAATGTGTTTGACTGTCATTTGATTCAATTAGCTTTGTAGAATGTATTTGACTTTTATTTGATTTAATTTGCTTTGTTTGAATGTATTTGACTCTCATTTGATTCAAATAGATTTGTAGGATGTATTTGACTTTCATTTGATTCAAATAGCTTTGTAGAATATATTTGACTTTTATTTGATTCAAATAGCATTGTTTGAAAGTGTTTGAGTTTCATTTGATTCAATTAGCTTTGTAGAATGTATTTGACTTTCATTTGATTCAAATAGCTTTGTTTGAATGTGATTGAATTTCATTTGATTCAATTTGCTTTGTAGATTGCATTTCACTTTCATTTGATTTATATAGCTTTGTTTGAATGTGTTTGACTTTCATTTGAATTAAAAAGCTTTCTTTGAATGTGTTTGACTTTTATTTGATTTAAAAGGCTTTGTTTGAATGTGTTTGACTTTTAATTTGATTCAATTAGCTTTGTAGAATGTATTTTACTTTTATTTGATTTAATTAGCTTTGTTTAAATGTGTTTGACTTTTAATTTGATTCAATTAGCTTTGTAGAATGTATTTTACTTTCATTTGATTTAATTAGCTTTGTGTGAATGCATTTGACTCTCATTTGATTCAATTAGCTTTGTTTGAATGTGTTTGACTTTCATTTGATTTAATTAGCTTTGTAGAATGTATTTTACTTTAATTTGATTTAATTAGATTTGTTTGAATGTATTTGACTCTCATTTGATTCAAATAGCTTTGTTTGAATGTGTTTGACTTTCATTGATTCAATTAGCTTTGTAGAATGTATTTGACTTTCATTTGATTCAAATAGCTTTGTTTGAATGTCTTTGTCTTTCAATTGATTCAATTAGCTTTGTAGAATGTATTTTTTGACTTTCATTTGATTCGAAAGCTTTGTTTGAATGTGCTTGACTTTCATTTGATTCAATTAGCTTATTTTGAATGTATTTGACTTTCATTCAATTCAATTAGCTTTGTAGAATATATTTGACTTCCATTTGATTCAATTAGCTTTGTTTGAATTTGTTTGACTTTTATATGATTCAATTAGCTTTGTAGAATGTATTTGAACTTTATTTGATTTAATTAGCTTTGTTTGAATGTATTTGACTCTCATTTGATTCAAATAGCTTTGTTTGAATGTGTTTGACTTTCGTTTGATTCAATTAGCTTTGTAGAATGTAATAGACTTCATTTGATTCAAATAACTTTGTTTGAATGTGTTTGACATTCATTAATTTCAATAAGCTTTGTAGAACGTATTTGACTTTCATTTTATCCAAATAGCT
Organism: Chenopodium quinoa; assembly: GCF_001683475.1. Lineage (NCBI taxonomy): Eukaryota > Viridiplantae > Streptophyta > Magnoliopsida > Caryophyllales > Amaranthaceae > Chenopodium > Chenopodium quinoa. The sequence goes on along the minus strand of NW_018742549.1, from coordinate 28,188 downwards.
TTGTTTGAATGTGTTTGACTTTCATTTGATTCAAATAGCTTTGTTTGAATGTGTTTGACTTTCATTTGATTCAATTAGCTTCATTGAATATATTTGACTTTCATTTGATTCAATTAGCTTTGTTTGAATGTGTTTGACTTTCATTTGATTCAATTAGCTTTGTAGAATGTATTTGACATTTATTTGATTTAATTAGCTTTGTTTGAATGTACTTGACTCTCATTTGATTCAAATAGCTTTGTTTGAATGTGTTTGACATTTATTTGATTCAATTAGCTTTGTAGAATGTATTTGACTTTTTTTTTTATTCCAATAGCTTTGTTTAAATGTGTTTGACTATCATTTGATTCATTTAGCTTTGTAGAATGTATTTGACTTTTATTTGATTCAATTAGCTTTGTAGAATGTATTTTACTTTCATTTGATTTAATTAGCTTTGTGTGAATGCATTTGACTCTCATTTGATTCAATTAGCTTTGTTTGAATATGTTTGACTTTTATTTGATTTAATTAGCTTTGTAGAATGTATTTTACTTTAATTTGATTTAATTAGATTTGTTTGAATGCATTTGACTCTCATTTGATTCAAATAGCTTTGTTTGAATGTGTTTGTTTTTCGTTTGATTCAATTAGCTTTGTAGAATGTAATAGACTTCATTTGATTCAAATAACTTTGTTTGAATGTGTTTGACATTCATTTGTTTCAATAAGCTTTGTAGAATGTATTTGACTTTCATTTTATTCAAATAGCTTTGTTTGAATGTGTTTGACTTTCATTTGATTCAATTAGCTTTGTAGAATGTATTTGACTTTCATTTGATTAAATTAGCTTTGTTTGAATGTGTTTGACTTTCATTTGATTCAAATAGCTTTGTTTGAATGTGTTTGACTTTCATTTGATTCAATTAGCTTCATTGAATATATTTGACTTTCATTTGATTCAATTAGCTTTGTTTGAATGTGTTTGACTTTCATTTGATTCAATTAGCTTTGTAGAATGTATTTGACATTTATTTGATTTAATTAGCTTTGTTTGAATGTACTTGACTCTCATTTGATTCAAATAGCTTTGTTTGAATGTGTTTGACATTTCATTGATTCAATTAGCTTTGTAGAATGTATTTGACTTTTTTTCATTCCAATAGCTTTGTATAAATGTGTTTGAATGTCATTTGATTCATGATGTGATTTTTAGTCCGAAAACTAAGCCTCACAAAGATATGAATCTAACCTAATTCTATACAGAAAATTCACCAAGAATTAAGCAAGAAACTTAGATTAATTAATCAAGAATCCACCTAATTAATCAACCTAGGTGATTGTTTTAACTAAAACAAACAAAACAGCAAATTGGAATCCACCAATCAAGAATTTAAGTAATCCAACTTAAACAAAAGCAATAAGAAATATTATTATGAATGTATGATTAAACTTGTATATTATTCGAAGATTACAACCCTATATTTATAAACTCAATCAATTATCCTAATCCCACTTGAATTAGAATTCTAATCCCCTAACAAAAACCCACGGATTGCATAACTTAATCAAGTTTAGATAACTTTGATTTAGTTATTTAATCCTACTTAAACTCTAACTACTCTTAAGATAAAACTTGCCTATTTTATCCTAACTCAAGCTTGCACTCCAAGCTATTATTGACGCCTACTAGACTAAAACAATTCCTAATGCAATTAGAAATCCTAAGTGCTTAAAACAAGAAAAACCCTTTCAAGTGAAAGGTAAAAACTTGTAAGCAAAAACCTAAGAAAGCTTTTAAAGAAACCTTAAAGAACTATCAAGAAGCTTCAAGAACTCCCAAGAACGCCACCATACAAAGCGTGGCTTTGTCTTGATGCCCCCGATAGTAAGTTTGACCTATTGAAGAAGCTTCCAAGTATAGATTCATGCTTTCTTGACTTTCTTGGAATAATTCTTCAACATGCTCATCGTTCACATTGATGCACGCATCATCCTCCCCTTCTTCAAAAGAATTTGCCCTCAAATCTTCAATAGCACCATCTGGCAAATACTTCACCAAATCCCCAATATTAAATGTTGCGCTTACACCATATTCTCCCGGCAATTCAAGCTTATATGCATTCTCATTGATCTTCTCAATAATCTTGAACGGCCCCTCACTTCTTGGCATCAATTTATTCTTTCGTTTGTTAGGAAATCTCTCTTTTCTCAAGTGTAGCCACACCAAGTCGCCAACTTCAAAACTTTGTGGCTTTTTGTTCTTGTTAGCTCGTGCTTTGTAGAGTTCATTGACACGTTCAATCCTAGCTCTAACTTGTGCGTGTAGCTTTATCATGTACTTGATTTTAGTCTCGGCATCCTTATGAATCACTTCCCCTTTTGGAATTTCAATTAAATCAATGGGCATTTTTGGATTGACACCATAAACAACTTCGAATGGTGTGTGTTTTGTGGCATAAGTAGGTGATCTATTGTAAGCAAACTCGGCATGAGCAAGCTTAATATCCCAATCTTTTTGTGTGTTGCTCACTAGTCCACGTAAAAGCACACCAAGAGTTCGATTTGTTACCTCCGTTTGTCCGTCCGTTTGCGGGTGATATGATGTACTAAATAACAGCTTCGTTCCCACCAACTTCCATAGTGATTTCCAAAAGAAACTCATGAACTTTGTATCACGATCACTCACAATACTGTTCGGCAACCCATGTAGTCTCACCACTTCCTTGAAATACAATTCCGCCACTTTCATAGCATCGTCCACTTTGTGACAAGGTATGAAATGAGCCATCTTGGAAAATCGATCCACTACAACCATGATTGAGTCCTTTCCTCTTTGAGTCCTTGGCAAACCAACTACAAAATCCATAGACACGTCTTCCCAAGGTGAATCTGGCACGGGCAAGGGCGTATATAAGCCTTGATGAAACGTAGCCTTGGCTTTTTGACATGTTGCACACCTAGAAACTATTGATTGTACATCCGCTAGCATTCTAGGCCAATAAAAATGCTCTTGCAGCATAGTTAATGTTTTCGTTATGCCAAAATGTCCCGCTATCCCTCCTCCATGCACTTCTCTTACTATTAATTCTCTAATAGAACACTTAGGCACGCACAAACGATTCCCCTTGAAAAGAAAACCGTCTTGTAAAACATAGGAACCTACGGCCCCCTTGGAACACTCCTCTAGGATTGTAGAGAAATCCACGTCCCCCTTATAGTACTCCTTGATTAACGCGAAACCAAGTAGTTTACAATTCAACACTCCAAGCAACGTGTGTCTTCTAGATAGTGCATCGGCCACTACATTTGCTTTCCCCTCCTTATACTTTGAAGAAAAATTGAAAGCTTGTAGAAACTCTACCCATTTAGCATGTCTAGGGTTCAATTTTTGTTGACCATGAATGTACTTCAAAGCTTCGTGATCACTATGCAACACAAAGTGATTTGGGCGCAAATAGTGACTCCAATGGTCCAATGCTCGCACAATAGCATAGAACTCCTTGTCATAGGTAGAATAGTTCAATCTAGCACCGTTTAATTTCTCACTAAAATAGGCAATAGGGCGCTTCTTTTGAACCAAAACGGCACCAATCCCTACACCACTAGCGTCGGTCTCTACCTCAAATGGTTGTGAAAAATCCGGCAATGCAAGTACGGGTGCTTCACATAGCTTCCTTTTGACCAAATCAAATGCACGTTGGGCTTCCTTGGTCCACTCGAATCTTCCCTTGTCTTTCTTCAAGCATTCAGTCATAGGTGCAACTATCGTGGAAAAATTCTTCACAAATCTTCTATAAAACGACGCTAGACCATGAAACGATCTAACTTCACTCACATTGGTAGGTACGGGCCAAGTCTTGATAGCTTCAACCTTGGATTGATCCACGGACACACCATCTTTGGATACTACATACCCTAGAAACGTCACGCTAGGAACAAGAAAATAACATTTTTCCAATTTTGCGTACAACTTCTTCTCCCTAAGAACCTCCAAAACGCTTCTCAAATGCATTAGATGATCATTGAAATTTTCAGAATAAATTAATATGTCATCCAAGTAAACAACTACGAACCTTCCAAGAAATGGTTTCAACACCTCGTTCATCAATCTCATAAATGTACTGGGCGCATTGGTTAGACCAAAAGGCATGACCAACCACTCATACAACCCCACTTTAGTCTTGAAAGCCGTCTTCCATTCATCTCCTTCCCTCATGCGTATTTGATGATAGCCACTCATAAGATCAATCTTGGAAAATAGCTTTGAACCATGCAATTCGTCTAACAAATCATCAAGTCTAGGTATAGGAAATCTATACTTGATGGTTATGTTGTTCACACTCCTACTATCAATGCACATACGCCAACTCCCATCTTTTTTTGGAACTAACAATGTAGGCACGGCACATGGGCTCATACTCTCTTTCACGTAGCCTCTTTGCATCAATTCCTCTATTTGACGTTGCATTTCCTTTGTTTCTTCCGGATTACTTCTATATGCTGCCTTGTTAGGTAGTGGAGCTCCCGGAATAAGATCAATTTGATGTTCAATACCACGAATTGGTGGTAATCCCGGTGGTAATTCACTAGGAAAAACATCACAATACTCTTGCAATACTACTTCTAATTCCACGGGCCTCTTTTCTTGTTTACTTTCATTCACTTGCACATTGTTAGCCACCATAATATATACTATATTGTTGTTGTTGATCTCTTTCTCCAACTCCTTTTCCCCAATTAAATATGCACCTTTTGAACTAGGGTTAATTCTATGATCAACAAGTGGTTTCAATGCATATGATTTTTCCCCCTTTCCTTTTCGAATTATATACACATTTGTCCTACCATTAAACTTGACAAATCTATCATATTGCCATGGTCTACCCAATAAGATATGACAAGCATCCATAGGGCATACATCACATAAAACTTTATCATGATATTTGCCAATTGAAAAGGTGATTAGGGCTCGTTTCGTTACCTTCACGTCACTAGCATCATTGAGCCAATGTAGCTTGTAAGGTTTTGGGTGATCGGTTGTAGGCCACTCTAATTTGTTGATCAAAGTTGTAGACACCACATTTGTGCAACTTCCCGAGTCTATTATTACGTCACACAATCGATCTTCCACCTTGCACCTTGTTAAAAAGATTTTCTCTCTTTGATTCTCTTCAACGGGCATAGGTTTAGAGTGAAGAGCTCTCCTTAGAACCAAGCTCTTTCCTTGCGTTTCACCATCAACCTCTTCGGCACTACCCTCCTCTTCTTCAAAATCACGTTCTTTCTCGACCACAACCTCCATGTCACTATTTCCCTCGCACCTAGCTTTCTCTTCTTCCCATTCTTGAGCCGTCATAGTGCGTTTTGAGTAGCAATTGCTTGCTATGTGGCCAACACTCCCACATTTGAAACATTTTCTATCTTCGGTCACCTTCTTGCTAGCTTCGTTTCTGGGTTTGTTATCTTTAGCATACGGATTAGAAGAAGTCCTATCAAAGGTAGGCTTGTCACTAGCCTTTGTGAACGTGCGTGTGAACGGTTTCACACTTGAGGTCTTCTTGGCCTTGAATTGTCTTTCAACCTTAATGGCCGCCTTGCATACTTCTTCAAACGAATAGTATTCGTGCAATTCAATCTTCTCTTGAACATTTTCGTTCAAACCTGCAATAAAACGTGCTATTTTGTGCCCTAGAATTTCTTCTAAATCACACAATAAACATAGTTTCTCAAACTCACACAAATAAGCCTCCACGGATTGATTTCCTTGCTTAAAAGTCTGCATCTTGAGATACACTTCTTGCACGTACTCATGGGGCACAAATTGACGCTTCATATATTTCTGCAATTGTGTCCAAGTAGTGATCTTGGATCGTCCCTCCTTGCGTCTCTTTTTCTTGAGATTATCATACCATAAACTCGCATAACCTGTGAGTTTTAATTCAGCAAGTTTGCACCTCTTTCGTTCATCATACTCCTTGTAATCAAAGAGTGTTTCGGCTCTTCTAACCCACTCAAAATATTTTTCGGGGTCTAGCATACTACCATTGAATTCCGGAAAATCTAACCTTATATTTCGGTCATCATCTTTGGCCTTGTTCTTCCGTCTATGCCTTCTAGGTTCATCACTCGAAGATGAATCTTTATGGCGTGATCTACTTGCTTTTCTCCTTTCATATTCGTCTTCACTTGAACTAGAAATTGCAACTGATTTGTTCTTCCTTGAAGATGAAGTTTTGTCACGTTCGTCAAGCCTAGCCAATACTTCTTGCAATTGTTGTGACAATCGCTCTATTTGACGATCCCTCCGCAAGTTATGCGCTTGATCAAGGTTCAAACCCCTTGGAATCCCTGGGATTTCTTCGTCACTCATTGCTCCTACACAAACCAGGTTTAGTTTATGCAAAATCTTGATTAAAAGATTGAATCTTGATTGATTCTTGAAGCAAATAAGAACCGTTCTCCAGATCGCAACTTTGTGTAACACTCTCAAAAGTTTGAGGTTGCACAGACTTCGTTACGCGTCCAATTGACACGAAATTTTGACACAATGTTGATCTACGTTTTCTGAATCTTGCCACAAAATTTCAGCCAAAAATTCCAAGCCTAACGTCACCAGTTTAAATTCTACCGAAACTGTGCTCTGATACCAAGATGATGTGATTTTTAGTCCGAAAACTAAGCCTCACAAAGATATGAATCTAACCTAATTCTATACAGAAAATTCACCAAGAATTAAGCAAGAAACTTAGATTAATTAATCAAGAATCCACCTAATTAATCAACCTAGGTGATTGTTTTAACTAAAACAAACAAAACAGCAAATTGGAATCCACCAATCAAGAATTTAAGTAATCCAACTTAAACAAAAGCAATAAGAAATATTATTATGAATGTATGATTAAACTTGTATATTATTCGAAGATTACAACCCTATATTTATAAACTCAATCAATTATCCTAATCCCACTTGAATTAGAATTCTAATCCCCTAACAAAAACCCACGGATTGCATAACTTAATCAAGTTTAGATAACTTTGATTTAGTTATTTAATCCTACTTAAACTCTAACTACTCTTAAGATAAAACTTGCCTATTTTATCCTAACTCAAGCTTGCACTCCAAGCTATTATTGACGCCTACTAGACTAAAACAATTCCTAATGCAATTAGAAATCCTAAGTGCTTAAAACAAGAAAAACCCTTTCAAGTGAAAGGTAAAAACTTGTAAGCAAAAACCTAAGAAAGCTTTTAAAGAAACCTTAAAGAACTATCAAGAAGCTTCAAGAACTCCCAAGAACGCCACCATACAAAGCGTGGCTTTGTCTTGATGCCCCCGATAGTAAGTTTGACCTATTGAAGAAGCTTCCAAGTATAGATTCATGCTTTCTTGACTTTCTTGGAATAATTCTTCAACATGCTCATCGTTCACATTGATGCACGCATCAATTCAATTAGCTTTGTAGAATGTATTTGACTTTTATTTGATTTAATTTGCTTTGTTTGAATGTATTTGACTCTCATTTGATTCAAATAGATTTGTAGGATGTATTTGACTTTCATTTGATTCAAATTGCTTTGTAGAATGTATTTGACTTTTATTTGATTCAAATAGCATTGTTTGAAAGTGTTTGAGTTTCATTTGATTCAATTAGCTTTGTAGAATGTATTTGACTTTCATTTGATTCAAATAGCTTTGTTTGAATGTGATTGAATTTCATTTGATTCAATTTGCTTTGTAGATTGCATTTTACTTTCATTTGATTTATATAGCTTTGTTTGAATGTGTTTGACTTTCATTTAAATTAAAAAGCTTTCTTTGAATGTGTTTGACTTTTATTTGATTTAAAAGGCTTTGTTTGAATGTGTTTGACTTTTATTTGATTCAATTAGCTTTGTAGAATGTATTTGACTTTCATTTTATTCAAATAGCTTTGTTTGAATGTGTTTGAATTTCATTTGATTCAATTTGCTTTGTATAATGCATTTCACTTTCATTTGATTTATATAGCTTTGTTTTAATGTGTTTGACTTTCATTTAAATTAAAAAGCTTTTTTTTTAATGTGTTTGACATTCATTTGATTTAAAAGGCTTTATTTGAATGTGTTTGACTTTCATATTATTCAATTAGCTTTGTAGAATGTATATGACTCTCATTTGATTCAAATAGCTTTGTTTAAATATGTTTGACTTTCATTTGATTCAATTAGCTTTGTAGAATGTATATGACTTTTATTTCATTCAAATAGCTTTGTTAGAATGTGTTTAACTATCATTTGATTCAATTAGCTTTGTTGAATGTATTCGACTCTTATTTGATTTAATTTGCTTTGTTTGAATGTATTTGACTCTCATTTGATTCAAATAGCTTTGTAGAATGTATTTGACTTTCATTTGATTCAAATAGCTTTGTAGAATGTATTTGACTTTCATTTGATTCAAATACCTTTGTTTGAATGTGATTGACTTTCATTTTATAAAATTAGCTTTGTAGAATGTATTTGACTTTCATTTTATTCAAATAGCTTTGATTGAATGTGTTTGACTTTCATTTGATTCAAATAGCTTTGTTTGAATATGTGTAAATTTCATTTGATTTAATTAGCTTTGTAGAATGTATATGACTTTTATTTCATTCAAATAGCTTTGTTTGAATGTGTTTAACTATCATTTGATTCAATTAGCTTTGTTCAATGTATTCGACTCTTATTTGATTTAATTTGCTTTGTTTGAATGTATTTGACTCTCATTTGATTCAAATAGCTTTGTAGAATGTATTATACTTTCATTTGATTCAAATAGCTATGTAGAATGTATTTGACTTTCATTTGATTCGAAAGCTTTGTTTGAATGTGCTTGACTTTCATTTGATTCAATTAGCTTATTTTGAATGTATTTGACTTTCATTCAATTCAATTAGCTTTGTAGAATATATTTGACTTCCATTTGATTCAATTAGCTTTGTTTGAATTTGTTTGACTTTTATATGATTCAATTAGCTTTGTAGAATGTATTTGAACTTTATTTGATTTAATTAGCTTTGTTTGAATGTATTTGACTCTCATTTGATTCAAATAGCTTTGTTTGAATGTGTTTGACTTTCGTTTGATTCAATTAGCTTTGTAGAATGTAATAGACTTCATTTGATTCAAATAACTTTGTTTGAATGTGTTTGACATTCATTAATTTCAATAAGCTTTGTAGAACGTATTTGACTTTCATTTTATCCAAATAGCTTTGTTTGAATGTGTTTGACTTTCATTTGATTCAAATAGCTTTGTTTGAATGTGTTTGACTTTCATTTGATTCAATTAGCTTCATTGAATATATTTGACTTTCATTTGATTCAATTAGCTTTGTTTGAATGTGTTTGACTTTCATTTGATTCAATTAGCTTTGTAGAATGTATTTGACATTTATTTGATTTAATTAGCTTTGTTTGAATGTACTTGACTCTCATTTGATTCAAATAGCTTTGTTTGAATGTGTTTGACATTTATTTGATTCAATTAGCTTTGTAGAATGTATTTGACTTTTTTTTTTATTCCAATAGCTTTGTTTAAATGTGTTTGACTATCATTTGATTCATTTAGCTTTGTAGAATGTATTTGACTTTTATTTGATTCAATTAGCTTTGTAGAATGTATTTTACTTTCATTTGATTTAATTAGCTTTGTGTGAATGCATTTGACTCTCATTTGATTCAATTAGCTTTGTTTGAATATGTTTGACTTTTATTTGATTTAATTAGCTTTGTAGAATGTATTTTACTTTAATTTGATTTAATTAGATTTGTTTGAATGCATTTGACTCTCATTTGATTCAAATAGCTTTGTTTGAATGTGTTTGTTTTTCGTTTGATTCAATTAGCTTTGTAGAATGTAATAGACTTCATTTGATTCAAATAACTTTGTTTGAATGTGTTTGACATTCATTTGTTTCAATAAGCTTTGTAGAATGTATTTGACTTTCATTTTATTCAAATAGCTTTGTTTGAATGTGTTTGACTTTCATTTGATTCAATTAGCTTTGTAGAATGTATTTGACTTTCATTTGATTAAATTAGCTTTGTTTGAATGTGTTTGACTTTCATTTGATTCAAATAGCTTTGTTTGAATGTGTTTGACTTTCATTTGATTCAATTAGCTTCATTGAATATATTTGACTTTCATTTGATTCAATTAGCTTTGTTTGAATGTGTTTGACTTTCATTTGATTCAATTAGCTTTGTAGAATGTATTTGACATTTATTTGATTTAATTAGCTTTGTTTGAATGTACTTGACTCTCATTTGATTCAAATAGCTTTGTTTGAATGTGTTTGACATTTCATTGATTCAATTAGCTTTGTAGAATGTATTTGACTTTTTTTCATTCCAATAGCTTTGTATAAATGTGTTTGAATGTCATTTGATTCAATTAGCTTTGTAGAATGTATTTGACTTTTATTTGATTTAATTTGCTTTGTTTGAATGTATTTGACTCTCATTTGATTCAAATAGATTTGTAGGATGTATTTGACTTTCATTTGATTCAAATTGCTTTGTAGAATGTATTTGACTTTTATTTGATTCAAATAGCATTGTTTGAAAGTGTTTGAGTTTCATTTGATTCAATTAGCTTTGTAGAATGTATTTGACTTTCATTTGATTCAAATAGCTTTGTTTGAATGTGATTGAATTTCATTTGATTCAATTTGCTTTGTAGATTGCATTTTACTTTCATTTGATTTATATAGCTTTGTTTGAATGTGTTTGACTTTCATTTAAATTAAAAAGCTTTCTTTGAATGTGTTTGACTTTTATTTGATTTAAAAGGCTTTGTTTGAATGTGTTTGACTTTTATTTGATTCAATTAGCTTTGTAGAATGTATTTGACTTTCATTTTATTCAAATAGCTTTGTTTGAATGTGTTTGAATTTCATTTGATTCAATTTGCTTTGTATAATGCATTTCACTTTCATTTGATTTATATAGCTTTGTTTTAATGTGTTTGACTTTCATTTAAATTAAAAAGCTTTTTTTTTAATGTGTTTGACATTCATTTGATTTAAAAGGCTTTATTTGAATGTGTTTGACTTTCATATTATTCAATTAGCTTTGTAGAATGTATATGACTCTCATTTGATTCAAATAGCTTTGTTTAAATATGTTTGACTTTCATTTGATTCAATTAGCTTTGTAGAATGTATATGACTTTTATTTCATTCAAATAGCTTTGTTAGAATGTGTTTAACTATCATTTGATTCAATTAGCTTTGTTGAATGTATTCGACTCTTATTTGATTTAATTTGCTTTGTTTGAATGTATTTGACTCTCATTTGATTCAAATAGCTTTGTAGAATGTATTTGACTTTCATTTGATTCAAATAGCTTTGTAGAATGTATTTGACTTTCATTTGATTCAAATACCTTTGTTTGAATGTGTGTTGTATATTTGGAGTAACACTCGAAATACACAAGGGATAAACCAAGGGATAGATAAGGCTAAAGAACCAAAGGCTTCTTAGATACAGTCACACCACTAAGAAACGTTTTGGATTCCTAAGATCACAAGCCAACTAGTAGCCTAAACTAGCTAACTAAGCAAAGGAAACGAAATTCCAAATCCAAGAATTTCAGGTTTTTGTTTCTAATCCAAGAAACGAATGTAGGACAAGTTTTTTTTGTTCGAAATAATCTGCTTTTTTTCATTCACATTTGCTTGCTATTTATAGTAAACAAGCATCCTTAAGTACAAGCTAACTTAAGTGGCTGTTCAGCTCACTTGTTACACGCCTAAACTAAAGCTAAGTACATTTCAGCTTTTGTTGTCTAGATACATTAATAAAAGAAGCCTTACTTAACTAGATACATCAAGAGCAAATGGCGGTTTGTAACCTCCAAGTTATGAGTGAAATAAAATCAGAAACAAGAGAGTATAACATCCCCTTGATTCACGCCCACAAAGCAGCAGCTTGGAGATGAAACAGCTCCCCTTTTCACGCCCAATTCAAACAGCAAGTGAAGTGTAACTCCTCCTTGTTTCAAGCCTTGAATTAAGCTTGAATGTATGTGGTCAAGGATGTACTTGGACGCCTCTTGAATGTACCAGTTGCTGGCTGAAATAAACGGCCACTTGAAGACTCAAATGAAAGCTTGTAACTCCTCATTGATGCTGATTGTAACACCCAAGTTAAAGCTTTGAAATTCCTTGTAAAAGAATTTCGGATTCCAAGCTTAAATGGCTGCCATTTTGATGTATCTTTGCACTTGTACTTTTGTGTGAATGTGACAATATTTTTCGAACTAAAATCAGCTAAAAAGAACTAAGAAAAAAAAAAAAAAAAAAAAAAAAAAAAAAAAATATAACTAATTTGCAAACTTAAAATGACTAAAGTTTACAATTTATTCAAAGCATAAAAAGAACTAGAATAAACTAGTTAATAAGAACAACAAGAAATTCAAGGGGTTGAATATCTTGCTGCCCAAGGATAGAATGCATAGCACCAATACATGATGCTACGTCTTGAACCAAAGAAATGTCCATAACCAAGTTGTTAGGCTTGGCTACAACATTCCCCCCTTCTTGAAAAGAGTTTGCCCTCAAACTCGGCAACTCTTCAAACTCATCATAGTAAAGCATCTCTTCCCATTGCTTGGGACGTTTAGTAGCCAAAGACCGCAGCAAGGATCCCAAAGTTCTATTAGTCACTTCGGTTGGACCATCCGTTTGAGGATGACTTGAAGTGCTAAAGTTCAATTTCGTGCCCATCTTCCTCCATAATGTAAGCCAAAAATGACTTAGAAATTTTGGATCACGATCACTCACCATGGATTTAGGTACACCATGTAAACGAACAATCTCATTGAAAAACAAGTTAGCAACAGGAGTAGCATCATAAGTTGCATAGGCTGGTTTGTTTGGGAGCATTGAACCGGGAACAAGATCAATTTTGTGTTGTGTGTCACGTTTTGGGGGTAAGCCAAGGGGAATGTCTTCGGGGAAAACATAGGAAAAGGTTTTGAGAAAAGGGGTGAGGAGTGGGTGTGGCTCTTCTTGTGACGGTTTGGAAGGGGCATCAAGTTGGCTTAAAATGAATTGTTTGTGAGCTTTATACTCATGCAATTCTGATTTTATGAGAGTGGTAAGGGAAGTAGGGGGTGTGGATATGGGGTGATCGTTTTTGAGGTTTAGGGGGGTAAGAAGTATTTTCCGTCCATCCTTAGTGAAGGAATATGTGTTTTTATACCCATCATGCATCACACGCCTATCAAATAACCAAGGTCTACCAAGTAAAATATGACATGCATCCATAGGTATAACATCACACCACAATTCTTCTTCATAAGTTTTACCAATGCTAAATGATAACAAGACTTGTTGTGTTACTTGAATCCCTTTACCATGATTTAACCATTGAATCGCATAAGGTTTAGGGTGAGGAACGGTTTTTAAGTTTCAGCTTGTCTATCATTACTTGTGAAGCTACATTGGTACAACTACCTCCATCAATAATCAATGAACATACCTTTCCACCAATGGTGCAACGAGTGTGAAAGATTGACTCACGTTGCAAACTTCCTTCTTTGCCAACCATATTGCTAAGTGTGCGTCGAACCACCAAGCATTCTCCTTCGTCTGGTCCAAGACACGCATACTCATCATTCTCCTCAAGGTTGCTGTCCACTTCATTTTCTAATTCATCCTCCTCTTCATGCTCAATCAAAGTGACAATCCTTTTATTTGGACAATCACTAGCCAAATGTCCAAGGCCTTGACATCGAAAACATCTTCTTGGGGCTGGTTTTGGGTTGGAATCTTGGGTGTTTTGTGAAGGTGGTTTAGAAGTAGGCTGATGGGACGTTGGGTTTAAAGGTGGGAAATTGGATGTTTGCTTTGTTTGGGGAAATGAGGTTTGAGATGCAAAACGTGATGATTCACTTTTGCCTCTTGCTTTTTGTTGCTGCTCAATCTTATGTGCTAAGATAATGAGCTCTTCAAGGGTAGAGTAAGGATGTAGTTCGGCCACATTGGCTATTTTTGGGTCAAGCCCTCCCAAAAAGCGCACCAATGTTTGAGGTTCATCTTCCTCTACTCCACATTTCATGACAAACCCTTCAAACTCCCTAGCATATTCTTCTACTGATTTTGTACCTTGTTTGAGGTTGTGGAACTTGGAAAAGTTTTCTTGCACATAGTATGTGGGAAGAAACTTTTGTTTCAGCAACTTCTTCATCTTGATCCACGATCTCACTTTCTCTTTGTCTTGCCTTTCCCTTTTGGCACACACGCTAGCCCACCAAGTTGAGGCATATTTTCTCAACTTCAAGGCTACAATTTTCACCTTCTTTTCTTCCGGTGTTTGCTTGTATTCAAACACTCTCTCCACCGTTCTAAGCCATTCTACAAACTCATCAGCATCGAGTTTGCCATCATACTCCGGAATGTCAGCCTTAATGTCATTGTTAGGCCGTGACCTTTCTCTTTCATGATAAGGTCTATCATTGTGATTGAAATTAGATTCACTCACTTCTTCATCACTTTGATTGGTAAAACCCTCTTTTTGATGGCGCAACTTAATAGAAAGGTCTCTTAACTGACCTTGCAAATATTGCATTCGTTGCTCCATATCTTCTTTCTCTTGTGCAACCTTATTGACATATTCTTGCCAATTAGGGGGTGGGATGTCGGCCATGGTTTGTGTTTGGGTATGTGTTTGGGGTATTGTGTTTGGGTATTTGTTTGCTAGACTCCCCTCCTTCTAGCGCCAAATGTTGTATATTTGGAGTAACACTCGAAATACACAAGGGATAAACCAAGGGATAGATAAGGCTAAAGAACCAAAGGCTTCTTAGATACAGTCACACCACTAAGAAACGTTTTGGATTCCTAAGATCACAAGCCAACTAGTAGCCTAAACTAGCTAACTAAGCAAAGGAAACGAAATTCCAAATCCAAGAATTTCAGGTTTTTGTTTCTAATCCAAGAAACGAATGTAAGACAAGTTTTTTTTGTTCGAAATAATCTGCTTTTTTTCATTCACATTTGCTTGCTATTTATAGTAAACAAGCATCCTTAAGTACAAGCTAACTTAAGTGGCTGTTCAGCTCACTTGTTACACGCCTAAACTAAAGCTAAGTACATTTCAGCTTTTGTTGTCTAGATACATTAATAAAAGAAGCCTTACTTAACTAGATACATCAAGAGCAAATGGCGGTTTGTAACCTCCAAGTTATGAGTGAAATAAAATCAGAAACAAGAGAGTATAACATCCCCTTGATTCACGCCCACAAAGCAGCAGCTTGGAGATGAAACAGCTCCCCTTTTCACGCCCAATTCAAACAGCAAGTGAAGTGTAACTCCTCCTTGTTTCAAGCCTTGAATTAAGCTTGAATGTATGTGGTCAAGGATGTACTTGGACGCCTCTTGAATGTACCAGTTGCTGGCTGAAATAAACGGCCACTTGAAGACTCAAATGAAAGCTTGTAACTCCTCATTGATGCTGATTGTAACACCCAAGTTAAAGCTTTGAAATTCCTTGTAAAAGAATTTCGGATTCCAAGCTTAAATGGCTGCCATTTTGATGTATCTTTGCACTTGTACTTTTGTGTGAATGTGACAATATTTTTCGAACTAAAATCAGCTAAAAAGAACTAAGAAAAAAAAAAAAAAAAAAAAAAAAAAAATATAACTAATTTGCAAACTTAAAATGACTAAAGTTTACAATTTATTCAAAGCATAAAAAGAACTAGAATAAACTAGTTAATAAGAACAACAAGAAATTCAAGGGGTTGAATATCTTGCTGCCCAAGGATAGAATGCATAGCACCAATACATGATGCTACGTCTTGAACCAAAGAAATGTCCATAACCAAGTTGTTAGGCTTGGCTACAACAATGTGATTGACTTTCATTTTATAAAATTAGCTTTGTAGAATGTATTTGACTTTCATTTTATTCAAATAGCTTTGATTGAATGTGTTTGACTTTCATTTGATTCAAATAGCTTTGTTTGAATATGTGTAAATTTCATTTGATTTAATTAGCTTTGTAGAATGTATATGACTTTTATTTCATTCAAATAGCTTTGTTTGAATGTGTTTAACTATCATTTGATTCAATTAGCTTTGTTCAATGTATTCGACTCTTATTTGATTTAATTTGCTTTGTTTGAATGTATTTGACTCTCATTTGATTCAAATAGCTTTGTAGAATGTATTATACTTTCATTTGATTCAAATAGCTATGTAGAATGTATTTGACTTTCATTTGATTCAAATAGCTTTGTTTGAATGTGTTTGACTTTCATTTGATTCAATTAGCTTCATTGAATATATTTGACTTTCATTTGATTCAATTAGCTTTGTTTGAATGTGTTTGACTTTCATTTGATTCAATTAGCTTTGTAGAATGTATTTGACATTTATTTGATTTAATTAGCTTTGTTTGAATGTACTTGACTCTCATTTGATTCAAATAGCTTTGTTTGAATGTGTTTGACATTTATTTGATTCAATTAGCTTTGTAGAATGTATTTGACTTTTTTTTTTATTCCAATAGCTTTGTTTAAATGTGTTTGACTGTCATTTGATTCAATTAGCTTTGTAGAATGTATTTGACTTTTATTTGATTCAATTAGCTTTGTAGAATGTATTTTATTTTCATTTGATTTAATTAGCTTTGTGTGAATGCATTTGACTCTCATTTGATTCAATTAGCTTTGTTTGAATGTGTTTGACTTTTATTTGATTTAATTAGCTTTGTAGAATGTATTTTACATTAATTTGATTTAATTAGATTTGTTTGAATGCATTTGACTCTCATTTGATTCAAATAACTTTGTTTGAATGTGTTTGACATTCATTTGTTTCAATACGCTTTGTAGAATGTATTTGACTTTCATTTTATTCAAATAGCTTTGTTTGAATGTGTTTGACTTTCATTTGATTCAATTAGCTTTGTAGAATGTATTTGACTTTCATTTGATTAAATTAGCTTTGTTTGAATGTGTTTGACTTTCATTTGATTCAAATAGCTTTGTTTGAATGTGTTTGACTTTCATTTGATTCAATTAGCTTCATTGAATATATTTGACTTTCATTTGATTCAATTAGCTTTGTTTGAATGTGTTTGACTTTCATTTGATTCAATTAGCTTTGTAGAATGTATTTGACATTTATTTGATTTAATTAGCTTTGTTTGAATGTACTTGACTCTCATTTGATTCAAATAGCTTTGTTTGAATGTGTTTGACATTTCATTGATTCAATTAGCTTTGTAAAATGTATTTGACTTTTTTTTATTCCAATAGCTTTGTATAAATGTGTTTGAATGTCATTTGATTCAATTAGCTTTGTAGAATGTATTTGACTTTTATTTGATTTAATTTGCTTTGTTTGAATGTATTTGACTCTCATTTGATTCAAATAGATTTGTAGGTTGTATTTGACTTTCATTTGATTCAAATAGCTTTGTAGAATGTATTTGACTTTTATTTGATTCAAATAGCATTGTTTGAAAGTGTTTGAGTTTCATTTGATTCAATTAGCTTTGTAGAATGTATTTGACTTTCATTTGATTCAAATAGCTTTGTTTGAATGTGATTGAATTTCATTTGATTCAATTTGCTTTGTAGATTGCATTTCACTTTCATTTGATTTATATAGCTTTGTTTGAATGTGTTTGACTTTCATTTAAATTAAAAAGCTTTCTTTGAATGTGTTTGACTTTTATTTGATTTAAAAGGCTTTGTTTGAATGTGTTTGACTTTTATTTGATTCAATTAGCTTTGTAGAATATATTACTTTCATTTTATTCAAATAGCTTTGTTTGAATGTGTTTGAATTTCATTTGATTCAATTTGCTTTGTATAATGCATTTCACTTTCATTTGATTTATATAGCTTTGTTTTAATGTGTTTGACTTTCATTTAAATTAAAAAGGTTTTTTTTTTAATGTGTTTGACATTCATTTGATTTAAAAGGCTTTGTTTGAATGTGTTTGACTTTCATATTATTCAATTAGCTTTGTAGAATGTATATGACTCTCATTTGATTCAAATAGCTTTGTTTGAATATGTTTGACTTTCATTTGATTCAATTAGCTTTGTAGAATGTATATGGCTTTTATTTCATTCAAATAGCTTTGTTAGAATGTGTTTAACTATCATTTGATTCAATTAGCTTTGTTGAATGTATTCGACTCTTATTTGATTTAATTTGCTTTGTTTGAATGTATTTGACTCTCATTTGATTCAAATAGCTTTGTAGAATGTATTTGACTTTCATTTGATTCAAATAGCTTTGTAGAATGTATTTGACTTTCATTTGATTCAAATAGCTTTGTTTGAATGTGATTGACTTTCATTTTATTAAATTAGCTTTGTAGAATGTATTTGACTTTCATTTTATTCAAATAGCTTTGATTGAATGTGTTTGACTTTCATTTGATTCAAATAGCTTTGTTTGAATCTGTGTAAATTTCATTTGATTTAATTAGCTTTGTAGAATGTATATGACTTTTATTTCATTCAAATAGCTTTGTTTGAATGTGTTTAACTATCATTTGATTCAATTAGCTTTGTTCAATGTATTCGACTCTTATTTGATTTAATTTGCTTTGTTTGAATGTATTTGACTCTCATTTGATTCAAATAGCTTTGTAGAATGTATTATACTTTCATTTGATTCAAATAGCTATGTAGAATGTATTTGACTTTCATTTGATTCAAATAGCTTTGTTTGAATGTGTTTGACATTTATTTGATTCAATTAGCTTTGTAGAATGTATTTGACTTTTTTTTTATTCCAATAGCTTTGTTTAAATGTGTTTGACTGTCATTTGATTCAATTAGCTTTGTAGAATGTATTTGACTTTTATTTGATTTAATTTGCTTTGTTTGAATGTATTTGACTCTCATTTGATTCAAATAGATTTGTAGGATGTATTTGACTTTCATTTGATTCAAATAGCTTTGTAGAATGTATTTGACTTTTATTTGATTCAAATAGCATTGTTTGAAAGTGTTTGAGTTTCATTTGATTCAATTAGCTTTGTAGAATGTATTTGACTTTCATTTGATTCAAATAGCTTTGTTTGAATGTGATTGAATTTCATTTGATTCAATTTGCTTTGTAGATAGCATTTCACTTTCATTTGATTTATATAGCTTTGTTTGAATGTGTTTGACTTTCATTTAAATTACAAAGCTTTCTTTGAATGTGTTTGACTTTTATTTGATTTAAAAGGCTTTGTTTGAATGTGTTTGACTTTTAATTTGATTCAATTAGCTTTGTAGAATGTATTTTACTTTTATTTGATTTAATTAGCTTTGTTTAAATGTGTTTGACTTTTAATTTGATTCAATTAGCTTTGTAGAATGTATTTTACTTTCATTTGATTTAATTAGCTTTGTGTGAATGCATTTGACTCTCATTTGATTCAATTAGCTTTGTTTGAATGTGTTTGACTTTCATTTGATTTAATTAGCTTTGTAGAATGTATTTTACTTTAATTTGATTTAATTAGCTTTGTTTGAATGTACTTGACTCTCAATTGATTCAAATAGCTTTGTTTGAATGTGTTTGACATTTATTTGATTCAATTAGCTTTGTAGAATGTATTTGACTTTTTTTTTATTCCAATAGCTTTGTTTAAATGTGTTTGACTGTCATTTGATTCAATTAGCTTTGTAGAATGTATTTGACTTTTATTTGATTCAATTAGCTTTGTAGAATGTATTTTACTTTCATTTGATTTAATTAGCTTTGTGTGAATGCATTTGACTCTCATTTGATTCAATTAGCTTTGTTTGAATATGTTTGACTTTTATTTGATTTAATTAGCTTTGTAGAATGTATTTTACTTTAATTTGATTTAATTAGATTTGTTTGAATGCATTTGACTCTCATTTGATTCAAATAGCTTTGTTTGAATGTGTTTGACTTTCGTTTGATTCAATTAGCTTTGTAGAATGTAATAGACTTCATTTGATTCAAATAACTTTGTTTGAATGTGTTTGACATTCATTTGTTTCAATAAGCTTTGTAGAATGTATTTGACTTTCATTTTATTCAAATAGCATTGTTTGAATGTGTTTGACTTTCATTTGATTCAATTAGCTTTGTAGAATGTATTTGACTTTCATTTGATTAAATTAGCTTTGTTTGAATGTGTTTGACTTTCATTTGATTCAAATAGCTTTGTTTGAATGTGTTTGACTTTCATTTGATTCAATTAGCTTCATTGAATATATTTGACTTTCATTTGATTCAATTAGCTTTGTTTGAATGTGTTTGACTTTCATTTGATTCAATTAGCTTTGTAGAATGTATTTGACATTTATTTGATTTAATTAGCTTTGTTTGAATGTACTTGACTCTCAATTGATTCAAATAGCTTTGTTTGAATGTGTTTGACATTTATTTGATTCAATTAGCTTTGTAGAATGTATTTGACTTTTTTTTTATTCCAATAGCTTTGTTTAAATGTGTTTGACTGTCATTTGATTCAATTAGCTTTGTAGAATGTATTTGACTTTTATTTGATTCAATTAGCTTTGTAGAATGTATTTTACTTTCATTTGATTTAATTAGCTTTGTGTGAATGCATTTGACTCTCATTTGATTCAATTAGCTTTGTTTGAATATGTTTGACTTTTATTTGATTTAATTAGCTTTGTAGAATGTATTTTACTTTAATTTGATTTAATTAGATTTGTTTGAATGCATTTGACTCTCATTTGATTCAAATAGCTTTGTTTGAATGTGTTTGACTTTCGTTTGATTCAATTAGCTTTGTAGAATGTAATAGACTTCATTTGATTCAAATAACTTTGTTTGAATGTGTTTGACATTCATTTGTTTCAATAAGCTTTGTAGAATGTATTTGACTTTCATTTTATTCAAATAGCATTGTTTGAATGTGTTTGACTTTCATTTGATTCAATTAGCTTTGTAGAATGTATTTGACTTTCATTTGATTAAATTAGCTTTGTTTGAATGTGTTTGACTTTCATTTGATTCAAATAGCTTTGTTTGAATGTGTTTGACTTTCATTTGATTCAATTAGCTTCATTGAATATATTTGACTTTCATTTGATTCAATTAGCTTTGTTTGAATGTGTTTGACTTTCATTTGATTCAATTAGCTTTGTAGAATGTATTTGACATTTATTTGATTTAATTAGCTTTGTTTGAATGTACTTGACTCTCATTTGATTCAAATAGCTTTGTTTGAATGTGTTTGACATTTCATTGATTCAATTAGCTTTGTAGAATGTATTTGACTTTTTTTTATTCCAATAGCTTTGTATAAATGTGTTTAAATGTCATTTGATTCAATTAGCTTTGTAGAATGTATTTGACTTTTATTTGATTTAATTTGCTTTGTTTGAATGTATTTGACTCTCATTTGATTCAAATAGATTTGTAGGATGTATTTGACTTTCATTTGATTCAAATAGCTTTGTAGAATGTATTTGACTTTTATTTGATTCAAATAGCATTGTTTGAAAGTGTTTGAGTTTCATTTGATTCAATTAGCTTTGTAGAATGTATTTGACTTTCATTTGATTCAAATAGCTTTGTTTGAATGTGATTGAATTTCATTTGATTCAATTTGCTTTTTAGATAGCATTTCACTTTCATTTGATTTATATAGCTTTGTTTGAATGTGTTTGACTTTCATTTAAATTAAAAAGCTTTCTTTGAATGTGTTTGACTTTTATTTGATTTAAAAGGCTTTGTTTGAATGTGTTTGACTTTTATTTGATTCAATTAGCTTTGTAGAATGTATTACTTTCATTTTATTCAAATAGCTTTGTTTGAATGTGTTTGAATTTCATTTGATTCAATTTGCTTTGTATAATGCATTTCACTTTCATTTGATTTATATAGCTTTGTTTTAATGTGTTTGACTTTCATTTAAATTAAAAAGCTTTTTTTTTAATGTGTTTGACATTCATTTGATTTAAAAGGCTTTGTTTGAATGTGTTTGACTTTCATATTATTCAATTAGCTTTGTAGAATGTATATGACTCTCATTTGATTCAAATAGCTTTGTTTGAATATGTTTGACTTTCATTTGATTCAATTAGCTTTGTAGAATGTATATGACTTTTATTTCATTCAAATAGCTTTGTTAGAATGTGTTTAACTATCATTTGATTCAATTAGCTTTGTTGAATGTATTCGACTCTTATTTGATTTAATTTGCTTTGTTTGAATGTATTTGACTCTCATTTGATTCAAATAGCTTTGTAGAATGTATTTGACTTTCATTTGATTCAAATAGCTTTGTAGAATGTATTTTACTTTCATTTGATTCAAATAGCTTTGTTTGAATGTGATTGACTTTCATTTGATTAAATTAGGTTTGTAGAATGTATTTGACTTTCATTTGATTCCAATAGCTTTGATTGAATGTGTTTGACTTTCATTTGATTCAAATAGCTTTGTTTGAATATGTGTAAATTTCATTTGATTCAATTAGCTTTGTAGAACGTATATGACTTTTATTTCATTCAAATAGCTTTGTTTGAATGTGTTTAACTATCATTTGATTTAATTAGCTTTGTTCAATGTATTCGACTCTTATTTGATTTAATTTGCTTTGTTTGAATGTATTTGACTCTCATTTGATTCAAATAGCTTTGTAGAATGTATTTGACTTTCATTTGATTCAAATAGCTATGTAGAATGTATTTGACTTTCATTTGATTCAAATAGCTTTGTTTTGAATGTGTTTGACATTTATTTGATTCAATTAGCTTTGTAGAATGTATTTGACTTTTTTTTATTCCAATAGCTTTGTTTAAATGTGTTTGACTGTCATTTGATTCAATTAGCTTTGTAGAATGTATTTGACTTTTATTTGATTTAATTTGCTTTGTTTGAATGTATTTGACTCTCATTTGATTCAAATAGATTTGTAGGATGTATTTGACTTTCATTTGATTCAAATAGCTTTGTAGAATGTATTTGACTTTTATTTGATTCAAATAGCATTGTTTGAAAGTGTTTGAGTTTCATTTGATTCAATTAGCTTTGTAGAATGTATTTGACTTTCATTTGATTCAAATAGCTTTGTTTGAATGTGATTGAATTTCATTTGATTCAATTTGCTTTGTAGATTGCATTTCACTTTCATTTGATTTATATAGCTTTGTTTGAATGTGTTTGACTTTCATTTAAATTAAAAGCTTTCTTTGAATGTGTTTGACTTTTATTTGATTTAAAAGGCTTTGTTTGAATGTGTTTGACTTTTATTTGATTCAATTAGCTTTGTAGAATGTATTTGACTTTCATTTTATTCAAATAGCTTTGTTTGAATGTGTTTGAATTTCATTTGATTCAATTTGCTTTGTGTAATGCATTTCACTTTCATTTGATTTATATAGCTTTGTTTTAATGTGTTTGACTTTCATTTAAATTAAAATGCTTTTTTTTTAATGTGTTTGACATTCATTTGATTTAAAAAGGCTTTGTTTGAATGTGTTTGACTTTCATATTATTCAATTAGCTTTGTAGAATGTATATGACTCTCATTTGATTCAAATAGCTTTGTTTGAATATGTTTGACTTTCATTTGATTCAATTAGCTTTGTAGAATGTATATGACTTTTATTTCATTCAAATAGCTTTGTTTGAATGTGTTTAACTATCATTTGATTCAATTAGCTTTGTTGAATGTATTCGACTCTTATTTGATTTAATTTGCTTTGTTTGAATGTATTTGACTCTCATTTGATTCAAATAGCTTTGTAGAATGTATTTGACTTTCATTTGATTCAAATAGCTTTGTTTGAATGTGTTTGACTTTCATTGGATTCAAATAGCTTTGTTTGAATGTGTTTCACTTTCATTTAACTCAATTAGCTTTGTAGAATTGATGTGGATCAAGAGGGAAATTCTTTTGAAGAGCCAATCATATTGGTTTTAAGGCCAATAGGGTTTGAGCTTGGAGTAAAGAATCAAGAATGGTTAACATGCGCAGCCATTGAAGAAGAAGTCAAGGTCCAGTTGGGTTCCGACGACGGCAGCGGCGGCGACGCGCCGATCTGGGTGCCACGCGCCGGCTCCCTAGCTCCGGCCTGAGTCCAGCTACACGGCGGTGGGGCGCGTGTCGATGATGGCGGCGCGTGAGGTGGTGGTTCGGCGGCAGTACGAAAAGAAAGATTTTCCTAACTTAGTTTTTTCTAGAGTTTTTGCTTGCAAGTTTTTACCTTTCACTTGAAAGGGTTTTTCTTGGTTTAAGCAATTAGGAATCTTCTTAATTTCTGTTATTTTAGTTTAAAATAATTTCTAAGTCAATTAGGAATTGTTTTAAGAAGTTTTAGTTTAATTAGAACTAGTCTTATTACTAGTTTCCTAGTTCCATTAGAATTGGTTTTCCTATTCTATCTAGGATACTTGGGGATCAAGGCTAGGGTTTTTTTCCTAGTTCGAATAGACTTAGGAATAGTTAGTTTAGTCTATAAATAAGGGATTTTTCGTGGCTTTGTATACACAACCAAAACCAGAAAATTCAATACAAGTTTATTGTTTGTTTTGCTTAATTGCTTACAAATTCTTTTGCTAGTTTTCAATTCAAGGAGTTGTTTTGATAATTAGAACGTTCAATTCTTAGTTCTAGGAGTAGTCTAAGTTTTGTTCATCAAAGTACTTAGTTCCAGGAGTGGTCTAGTAATTTGAGAGGCGTTGAATTCGTTCCAGGAGTGGTCGTTTTCAAAGTCATATCCGGTTCGTTATTCTTAAGTTGTTCGATTTTCTTAGGAAATTCGAAGGGCTTGTGTTACTTGTGTGATTTTAGATTCTTTATTAAGTTAAGGGGTTTAAATCCACATCAAATTGGTATCAGAGCTTGTGTGATACCACATCAAATTGGTATCAGATTTCAGGGGTTTTTGATCGTTCAACAATTCGTTCATCAAATCGCACTTGTTCTCGGATAACCAGTTTTTCTGTCAACTTCAGAAGGCTCGTTCTCCTTCGTTACAAAGTCTTTTCAGGTGATTCTTTTTTTGATTTTGGGTGAACTTTTGTCTACTTTCTGCCTGTGAAATTTCGGAATTTTTCGAGTTCGTGTGCTATTAAACTGGACTGTTTTCCGCAACTGTGTCAGTTTTGGTCCGATTTAATACTTACTGCTCTTTGTGTGCGATTTTCTTCCAAGTTGTGTTGCGATTTTTGAGGGTTATTCCTGTGTGTTTTGGGGTCTTTTATTTCTGTTTTTTTCACATAATTATGGAGGAAGGGATCCGAAAATCTATGGATGAATTTGCAAAGTTACTTCAAGGTCATAAAAAGAAGAAAAAACATGAAGATGATAACGTAGATTTTGGCTTTGGTAACAAAACATATGCTTATGGAGCGACTGAATTTACATGAAGAAATTATTTTTCAAGGTCAACAAGATAGTTTGTTTCATACTCGATGCAAAGTTGTTGATAGAACTTGTAGGGTGATCATTGATAGTGGTTCGTGTACCAATGTAGCGTCTACAGAGATGGTTACTAAACTCCAACTTCCTACAAGAGATCATGAAAAACCATATAAGTTGGGTTGGCTAGATAATTCTATGGGTTTTCATGTAGAACAACAAGCTTTGGTGAATTTCTCCATTGGCAATTACAAGGAAGAATTATGGTGCGATGTGATTCCTATGAGTGCTTGTCACGTTCTTTTAGGAAGACCATGGCAATTTGATCGACATGTTAAACATGATGGTGTGGCCAACACATATTCGGTCAAGGTGGGAAACAAGAGGTTCAAACTTATTCCTTTAACTATTATTCCATGCCGCGTTAAAGTTAAAGAGATGGAGGAAGATTGTCAAAAGGATAAGGAAGAGGAACATGTAGGTGCTAAAGAGCTCGAAGAAAAGGTGAGTGAAACAATTGATGTTCCAATTGTGTGTGACGTTGTTCAAGATCAGATTATTCATAATGATCTACCAATGGTGGTGTCGGAAAAGGTTTTTGATACTATTGAGGAGCCATTCGTGAATCAAGATAATAATTTAATGGTTTCTTTAGAAGTGGTGGATTCATTAGGCATGCATAAAGAGAAGAAATTGTTAGTCATACATGAGAAAAATATCATGAAGCCTAAAGTGTTCTTATGGTCAACTTCGAAGACCAAGGACCAAATTGAGAATTGGGTTGTTTCTAAAATATTGCCTTGCTCGTGGTGATGTTGTTACATTGCTTAAAAATTGCTAGCGTTGAGGTAATAGTTCTTTTGGCTTGTATTCGTCGAATTTGGATGGTTTCATGGAATTGTTCTCCTTACATGGATGATTGCGAATTTGAGGACAAATTCTTTTGAAGAGGGGGAGAATGATGTGGATCAAGAGGGAAATTCTTTTGAAGAGCCAATCATATTGGTTTTAAGGCCAATAGGGTTTGAGCTTGGAGTAAAGAATCAAGAATGGTTAACATGCGCAGCCATTGAAGAAGAAGTCAAGGTCCAGTTGGGTTCCGACGACGGCAGCGGCGGCGACGCGCCGATCTGGGTGCCACGCGCCGGCTCCCTAGCTCCGGCCTGAGTCCAGCTACACGGCGGTGGGGCGCGTGTCGATGATGGCGGCGCGTGAGGTGGTGGTTCGGCGGCAGTACGAAAAGAAAGATTTTCCTAACTTAGTTTTTTCTAGAGTTTTTGCTTGCAAGTTTTTACCTTTCACTTGAAAGGGTTTTTCTTGGTTTAAGCAATTAGGAATCTTCTTAATTTCTGTTATTTTAGTTTAAAATAATTTCTAAGTCAATTAGGAATTGTTTTAAGAAGTTTTAGTTTAATTAGAACTAGTCTTATTACTAGTTTCCTAGTTCCATTAGAATTGGTTTTCCTATTCTATCTAGGATACTTGGGGATCAAGGCTAGGGTTTTTTTCCTAGTTCGAATAGACTTAGGAATAGTTAGTTTAGTCTATAAATAAGGGATTTTTCGTGGCTTTGTATACACAACCAAAACCAGAAAATTCAATACAAGTTTATTGTTTGTTTTGCTTAATTGCTTACAAATTCTTTTGCTAGTTTTCAATTCAAGGAGTTGTTTTGATAATTAGAACGTTCAATTCTTAGTTCTAGGAGTAGTCTAAGTTTTGTTCATCAAAGTACTTAGTTCCAGGAGTGGTCTAGGTAATTTGAGAGGCGTTGAATTCGTTCCAGGAGTGGTCGTTTTCAAAGTCATATCCGGTTCGTTATTCTTAAGTTGTTCGATTTTCTTAGGAAATTCGAAGGGCTTGTGTTACTTGTGTGATTTTAGATTCTTTATTAAGTTAAGGGGTTTAAATCCACATCAAGAATGTATTTGACTTTTGATTTAATTCAAGTAGCATTGTTTGAAAGTGTTTGACTTTCACTTGATTCAATTAGCTTTGTAGAATGTATTTGACTTTCATTTGATTCAAATAGCTTTGTTTGAATGTGTTTGACTTTCATTTGATTCAATTTGCTTTGTAGATTGCATTTCACTTTCATTTGATTTATATACCTTTGTTTGAATGTGTTTGACTTTCATTTAAATGAAAAAGCTTTTTTGAATGTGTTTGACATTCATTTGATTTAAAAGGCTTTGTATGAATGAATGTGTTTGACTTTCATTTGATTCAAATAGCTTGGTTTGAATGTGTTTGACTTTCATTTGATTCAATTAGCTTTGTAAAAATGTATTTGACTTTTATTTGATTCAATTAGCTTTGTAGAATGTATTTGACTTTCATTTGATTCGAAAGATTTGTTTGAAGGTGTTTGACTTTCATTAGATTTAAAAGGCATTGTTTGAATGTGTTTGACTTTCATTTGATTCAATTAGCTTTGTTTGAATGTGTTTGACTTTTATTGATTCAATTAGCTTCGTAGAATGTATTTGACTTTCATTTGATTCAAATAGCTTTGTTTGAATGTGTTTGACTTTCATTTGATTCAATTTTGCTTTGTAGATTGCATTTCACTTTCATTTGATTTATATACCTTTGTTTGAATGTGTTTTGACTTTCATTTAAATTAAAAAGCTTTTTTTGAATGTGTTTGACATTCATTTGATTTAAAAGGCTTTGTATGATTGAATGTGTTTGACTTTCATTTGATTCAAATAGCTTGGTTTGAATGTGTTTGACTTTCATTTGATTCAATTAGCTTTGTAAAATGTATTTGACTTTTATTTGATTCAATTAGCTTTGTAGAATGTATTTGACTTTCATTTGATTCGAAAGATTTGTTTGAAGGT
>NW_018742548.1:0-20735 GCF_001683475.1 Chenopodium quinoa | reverse complement strand
TTTGAGTCAATTAGATTTGTAGAATGCATTTGACTTTCATTTGATTCAAATAGCTTTGTCTGAATGTGTTTGACTTTCATTTGATTTAATTAGATTTTTTTAGATGTTTTTGACTTTCGTTTGATTCAATTAGCTTTGTTGAATGCATTTGACTTTCATTTGATTCAAAAAGCAGTGTTTGAATGTGTTTGACTTACATTTGATTCAATTAGCTTTGTTTGAATGTGTTTGACTTTCATTTGATTCAATTAGCTTTCTTAAATGAATTTGACCTTCATTTGATTCAAAAAGCTCTATTTGAATTTGTTTGACTTTCATTTGATTCAATTGGCTTTGTTCGAATGTTTTCGACTTTCATTTGTTTAATTAGCTTTGATGAATGCATTTGACTTTCATTTGATTAAAAAGCTCCGTTTGAATGTGTTTGACTCACATTTGATCCAATTAGCTTTGTTTCAATGTGTTTGACTTACATTTGATTCAATTAGCTTTGTTTGAATGTGTTTGACTTTCATTTGATTCAATTAGCTTTCTTAAATGCATTGACCTTCATCTGATTCAAAAAGCTCTTTTTGAATTTGACTTTCATTTTATTCAATTCGCACTGTTTGAATGTGTTTGACTTTCATTTGGTTCAGATAGGTTTGTTTGAATGTGTTTGACTTTCATTTGATTCAATTGGCTTTGTTCAAATGTTTTTTACATTCATTTGATTCAATTAGATTTGTAGAATGCATTTGACTTTCATTTGATTCAAATAGCTTTGTCTGAATGTGTTTGACTTTCATTTGATTTAATTAGCTTTGTTTAAATGTGTTTTACTTCATTGGATTCAATTAGCTTTGTAGAATGCATTTGACTTTCATTTGATTTAAATAGCTCTGTTTGAATGTGTTTGACTTTCATTTGATTTAATTAGGTTTTTTTAGATGTCTTTGACTTTCGTTGATTGAATTAGCTTTGTTGAATGCATTTGACTTTCATTTGATTCAAAAAGCTCTGTTTGAATGTGTTTGACTTACATTTGATTCAATTAGCTTTGTTTGGATGTGTTTGACTTTCGTTTTATTCAATTAGGTTTGTTTGAATTTTTTTGACTTTCGTTTGATTCAATTAGCTTTGTTGAATGCATTTGACTTTAATTTGATTAAAAAAGCTCTGTTTGAATGTGTTTGACTTACAATAGATCTAATCAGCTTTGTTTGAATGTGTTTGACATTCATTTGATTCAATTAGCTTTGTTTGAATGTGTTTGACTTTCATTTGATTCAAATGGATTTGTTCGAATGTTTTTTACTTTCGTTTGATTCAGTTAGCTTTGTAGAATGCATTTGACTTTTATTTGATTCAAATAGCTTTGTTTGAATGTGTTTGACTTTCATTTGATTTAATTAGGTTTTTTTTAGATGTTTTTTACTTTCATTTGATTCAATTAGCTTTAATGAATGCGTTTGACTTTCAATTGATTCAAAATGCTCTGTTTGAATGTGTTTGACTTACATTTGATCCAATTAGCATTGTTACAATGTGTTTGACTTTCATTTGATTCAATTAGCTTTGTAGATTGCATTTGACAGTCATTTGATTCAAAAAGCTCTTTTTTGAATGTGTTTGACTTTCATTTGATTCAATTAGGTCTGTTTGAATGTGTTTGACTATCATTTGATTCAATAAGGTTTGTTTAAATGTGTTTGACTTTCATTTGATTCAATTGGCTTTGTTGGAATGTTTTTGACTTTCATTTGATTCAATTAGCTTTGTAGAATGCATTTGACTTTCATTTGATTCAAATAGTTTAGTTTGAATGTGTTTGACTTTCATTGGAATCATTTGGCTTTGTTCGAGTGTTTTTTACTTTCATTTGATTCAATAAGCTTTGTAGAATGCATTTGACTTTCATTAGATTCTAATAGCTTTGTTTGAATGTGTTTGACTTTCATTTGATTCAATTAGTTCTGTTTGAATGTGTTTGACTTTCATTTGATTCAATTAGGTCTGTTTGAATGTGTTTGACTTTCATTTGATTCAATTAGGTTTGTTTGAATGTGTTTGACTTTCATTTGATTCAATTGGCTTTGTTGGAATGTTTTTGACTTTCATTTCGTTCAATTAGCTTTGTAGAATACATTTGACTTTCATTTAATTCAAATAGTTTAGTTTAAATGCGTTCGACTTTCATTGGATTCATTTGGCTTTGTTCGAATGCATTTGACTTTCATTCGATTCAATAAGCTTTGTAGAATGCATTTGACTTTCATTAGATTCCAATAGCTTTGTTTGAATGTGTTTGACTTTCATTTGATTTAGTTAGGTTTTTTAGATGTTTTTGACTTTCATTTGATTCATTTAGTTTTTTTGAATGTGTTTGACTTTCATTTGATTTAATTAGCTTTGTAGATTGCATTTGACCTTCATTTGATTCAAAAAGTTCTTTTTGATTGTGTTAGACATTCATTTGATTCAATTAGCTCTGTTTGAATTTCATTTGATTCAATTAGACTTGTTTGAATGTGTTTTACTTTCATTTGATTCAATTAGCTTTGTTTTGGATGTGTTTGACTTTAATTTGATTCAATTAGCTTTATAGAATGCATTTGACTTTCACTTGATTCAAATAGTTTTGTTTGAATGTGTTTGACCTTATATTGATTTAGTTTGAATTTTTTAGATGTTTTTTACTTTCATTTGAGTCAATTAGATTTGTAGAATGCATTTGACTTTTATTTGATTCAAATAGCTTTGTCTGAATGTGTTTGACTTTCATTTGATTTAATTACATTTTTTTTAGATGTGTTTGACTTTCATTTTATTCAATAAGCTTTGTAGATTGCATTTGGACCGTCATTTTGAATTCAAAAGCTCTTTTTGAATGTGTATGACTTTTCATTTGATTCAATTAGGTCTGTTTGAATGTGTTTGACTTTCATTTGATTCAATTAGGTTTGTTTGAATGTGTTTGAGTTTCATTTGATTCAATTGGCTTTGTTGGAATGTGTTTTTGACTTTCATTTTATTCAATTAGCTTTGTAGAATGCATTTGACTTTCATTTGATTCAAATAGTTTAGTTTGAATGTGTTTGACTTTCATTGGATTCATTTGGCTTTGTTCGAATGTTTTTTACTTTCATTTGATTCAATAAGCTTTGTAGAATGCATTTGACTTTCATTAGATTCCAATAGCTTTGTTTGAATGTGTTTGACTTTCATTTGATTTAATTAGGTTTTTTTTTTAGATGTTTTTTGACTTTCATTTGATTTATTTAGTTTTGTTTGAATGTGTTTGACTTGCATTTGATTTAATTAGCTTTGTAGATTGCATTTGACTTTCATTTGATTCATAAAGCTCTTTTTGAATGTGTTTGACTTTCATTTGCATCAATTAGCTCTATTTGAATTGTGTTTGAATTTCATTTCATTCAATTAGCTTTGTTTGGATGTGTTTGACTTTAATTTGATTCAATTTAGCTTTATAGAATGCATTTTGACTTTCACTTGATTCAAATAGTTTTGTTTGAATGTGTTTGACCTTATATTGATTTAATTTGAATTTTTTTAGATGTTTTTTTACTTTCATTTGAGTCAATTAGATTTGTAGAATGCATTTGACTTTCATTTGATTCAAATAGCTTTGTCTGAATGTGTTTGACTTTCATTTGATTTAATTACATTTTTTTAGATGTGTTTGACTTTCATTTGATTCAATAAGCTTTGTAGATTGCATTTGACCGTCATTTGATTCAAAAAGCTCTTTTTGAATGTGTATGACTTTCATTTGATTCAATTAGGTCTGTTTGAATGTGTTTGACTTTCATTTGATTCAATTAGGTTTGTTTGAATGTGTTTGAGTTTCATTTGATTCAATTGGCTTTGTTGGAATGTTTTTTGACTTTCATTTTATTCAATTAGCTTTGTAGAATGCATTTGACTTTCATTTGATTCAAATAGTTTAGTTTGAATGTGTTTGACTTTCATTGGATTCATTTGGCTTTGTTCGAATGTTTTCTACTTTCATTTGATTCAATAAGCTTTGTAGAATGCATTTGACTTTCATTAGATTCCAATAGCTTTGTTTGAATGTGTTTGACTTTCATTTGATTTAATTAAGTTTTTTTTTAGATGTTTTTGACTTTCATTTGATTTATTTAGTTTTGTTTGAATGTGTTTGACTTGCATTTGATTTAATTAGCTTTGTAGATTGCATTTGACTTTCATTTGATTCATAAAGCTCTTTTTGAATGTGTTTGACTTTCATTTGCATCAATTAGCTCTGTTTGAATTGTGTTTGAATTTCATTTGATTCAATTAGACTTGTTTTGGATGTGTTTGACTTTCGTTTGATTCAATTTGGTTTGTTTGAATGTTTTTTACTTTCGTTTGATTCAATTAGCTTTGTTGAATGCATTTGACTTTAATTTGATTCAAAAAGCTCTGTTTGAATGTGTTTGACTTCTAATTGATCTAATCAGCTTTGTTTTGAATGTGTTTGACATTCATTTGATACAATTAGCTTTGTTTGAATGTGTTTGACTTTCATTTGATTCAAATGGATTTGTTCGAATGTTTTTTTACTTTCGTTTGATTCAGTTAGCTTTGTAGAATGCATTTGACTTTGATTTTATTCAAAAAGCTTTGTTTGAATGTGTTTGACTTTCATTTCATTTAATTAGGTTTTTTTTAGATGTTTTTTACTTTCATTTGATTCAATTAGCTTTGTTGAATGCATTTGACTTTCAATTGATTCAAAATGCTCTATTTGATTGTGTTTGACTTACATTTGATCCAATTAGCATTGTTTCAATGTGTTTGACATTCATTTGATTCAATTAGCTTTGTAGATTGCATTTGACAGTCATTTGATTCAAAAAGCTCTTTCATTTGACTTTCATTTGATTCAATTAGGTCTGTTTGAATGTGTTTGACTATCATTTAATTCAATTAGGTTTGTTTAAATATGTTTGACTTTCATTTGATTCAATTGGCTTTGTTGGAATGTTTTTTGACTTTCATTTGATTCAATTAGCTTTGTAGAATGCATTTGACTTTCATTTTATTCAAATAGTTTAGTTTGAATGTGTTTGACTTTCATTGGATTCATTTGGCTTTGTTCGAATGTTTTTTACTTTCATTTGATTCAATAAGCTTTGTAGAATGCGTTTGACTTTCATTAGATTCCAATAGCTTTGTTTGAATGTGTTTGACTTTCAATTGATTCAATTAGTTCTGTTTGAATGTGTTTGACTTTCATTTGATTCAATTAGGTCTGTTTGAATGTGTTTGACTTTCATTTGATTCAATTAGGTTTGTTTGAATGTGTTTGACTTTCATTTGATTCAATTGGCTTTGTTGGAATGTTTTTGACTTTCATTTCGTTCAATTAGCTTTGTAGAATACATTTGACTTTCATTTAATTTAAATAGTTTAGTTTTAAATGCGTTCGACTTTCATTGGATTCATTTGGCTTTGTTCGAATGCATTTGACTTTCATTCGATTCAATAAGCTTTGTAGAATGCATTTGACTTTCATTAGATTCCAATAGCTTTGTTTGAATGTGTTTGACTTTCATTTGAATTAGTTAGGTTTTTTAGATGTTTTTGACTTTCATTTGATTCATTTAGTTTTGTTTGAATGTGTTTGACTTTCATTTGATTTAATTAGCTTTGTAGATTGCATTTGACCTTCATTTGATTCAAAAAGATCTTTTTTGATTGTGTTAGACATTCATTTGTTTCAATTAGCTCTGTTTGAATTTCATTTGATTCAATTAGACTTGTTTGAATGTGTTTTACTTTCATTTGATTCAATTAGCTTTGTTTGGATGTGTTTGACTTTAATTTGATTCAATTAGCTTTATAGAATGCATTTGACTTTCACTTGATTCAAATAGTTTTGTTTGGATGTGTTTGACCTTATATTGATTTAATTTGAATTTTTTAGATGTTTTTTACTTTCATTTGAGTCAATTAGATTTGTAGAATGCATTTGACTTTCATTTGATTCAAATAGCTTTGTCTGAATGTGTTTGACTTTCATTTGATTTAATTACATTTTTTTTAGATATGTTTGACTTTCATTTGATTCAATAAGCTTTGTAGATTGCATTTGACCGTCATTTGATTCAAAAAGCTCTTTTTGAATGTGTATGACTTTCATTTGATTCAATTAGGTCTGTTTGAATGTGTTTGACTTTCATTTGATTCAATTAGGTTTGTTTGAATGTGTTTGAGTTTCATTTGATTCAATTGGCTTTGATGGAATGTTTTTGACTTTCATTTTATTCAATTAGCTTTGTAGAATGCATTTGACTTTCATTTGATTCAAATAGTTTAGTTTGAATGTGTTTTGACTTTCATTGGATTCATTTGGCTTTGTTCGAATGTTTTTTACTTTCATTTGATTCAATAAGCTTTGTAGAATGCATTTGACTTTCATTAGATTCCAATAGCTTTGTTTGAATGTGTTTGACTTTCATTTGATTTAATTAGGTTTTTTTTTAGATGTTTTATCTTTCATTTGATTTATTTAGTTTTGTTTGAATGTGTTTGACTTGCATTTGATTTAATTAGCTTTGTAGATTGCATTTGACTTTCATTTGATTCAAAAAGCTCTTTTTGAACGTGTTTGACTTTCATTTGCATCAATTAGCTCTGTTTGAATTGTGTTTGAATTTCATTTGATTCAATTAGACTTGTTTGGATGTGTTTGACTTTCGTTTGACTCAATTAGGTTTGTTTGAATGTTTATTACTTTCGTTTGATTCAATTAGCTTTGTTGAATGCATTTGACTTTAATTTGATTCAAAAAGCTCTGTTTGAATGTGTTTGACTTCTAATTGATCTAATCAGCTTTGTTTGAATGTGTTTGACATTCATTTGATTCAATTAGCTTTGTTTGAATGTGTTTGACTTTCATTTGATTCAAATGGATTTGTTCGAATGTTTTTTACTTTCGTTTGATTCAGTTAGCTTTGTAGAATGCATTTGACTTTGATTTTATTCAAAAAGCTTTGTTTGAATGTGTTTGACTTTCATTTCATTTAATTAGGTTTTTTTAGATGTTTTTTACTTTCATTTGATTCAATTAGCTTTGTTGAATGCATTTGACTTTCAATTGATTCAAAATGCTCTATTTGAATGTGTTTGACTTACATTTGATCCAATTAGCATTGTTTCAATGTGTTTGACATTCATTTGATTCAATTAGCTTTGTAGATTGCATTTGACAGTCATTTGATTCAAAAAGCTCTTTCATTTGACTTTCATTTGATTCAATTAGGTCTGTTTGAATGTGTTTGACTATCATTTGATTCAATTAGGTTTGTTTAAATATGTTTGACTTTCATTTGATTCAATTGGCTTTGTTGGAATGTTTTTGACTTTCATTTGATTCAATTAGCTTTGTAGAATGCATTTGACTTTCATTTTATTCAAATAGTTTAGTTTGAATGTGTTTGACTTTCATTGGATTCATTTGGCTTTGTTCGAATGTTTTTTACTTTCATTTGATTCAATAAGCTTTGTAGAATGCGTTTGACTTTCATTAGATTCCAATAGCTTTGTTTGAATGTGTTTGACTTTCAATTGATTCAATTAGTTCTGTTTGAATGTGTTTGACTTTCATTTGATTCAATTAGGTCTGTTTGAATGTGTTTGACTTTCATTTGATTCAATTAGGTTTGTTTGAATGTGTTTGACTTTCATTTGATTCAATTGGCTTTGTTGGAATGTTTTTGACTTTCATTTCGTTCAATTAGCTATGTAGAATACATTTGACTTTCATTTAATTTAAATAGTTTAGTTTAAATGCGTTCGACTTTCATTGGATTCATTTGGCTTTGTTCGAATGCATTTGACTTTCATTCGATTCAATAAGCTTTGTAGAATGCATTTGACTTTCATTAGATTCCAATAGCTTTGTTTGAATGTGTTTGACTTTCATTTGATTTAGTTAGGTTTTTTAGATGTTTTTGACTTTCATTTGATTCATTTAGTTTTGTTTGAATGTGTTTGACTTTCATTTGATTTAATTAGCTTTGTAGATTGCATTTGACCTTCATTTGATTCAAAAAGATCTTTTTGATTGTGTTAGACAATCATTTGATTCAATTAGCTCTGTTTGAATTTCATTTGATTCAATTAGACTTGTTTGAATGTGTTTTACTTTCATTTGATTCAATTAGCTTTGTTTAGACGTGTTTGACTTTAATTTGATTCAATTAGCTTTATAGAATGCATTTGACTTTCACTTGATTCAAATAGTTTTGTTTGAATGTGTTTGACCTTATATTGATTTAATTTGAATTTTTTTAGATGTTTTTTACTTTCATTTGAGTCAATTAGATTTGTAGAATGCATTTGACTTTCATTTGATTCAAATAGCTTTGTCTGAATGTGTTTGACTTTCATTTAATTTAATTACATTTTTTTAGATGTGTTTGACTTTCATTTGATTCAATAAGCTTTGTAGATTGCATTTGACCGTCATTTGATTCAAAAAGCTCTTTTTGAATGTGTATGACTTTCATTTGATTCAATTAGGTCTGTTTGAATGTGTTTGACTTTCATTTGATTCAATTAGGTTTGTTTGAATGTGTTTGAGTTTCATTTGATTCAATTGGCTTTGTTGGAATGTTTTTGACTTTCATTTTATTCAATTAGCTTTGTAGAATGCATTTGACTTTCATTTGATTCAAATAGTTTAGTTTGAATGTGTTTGACTTTCATTGGATTCATTTGGCTTTGTTCGAATGTTTTTTACTTTCATTTGATTCAATAAGCTTTGTAGAATGCATTTGACTTTCATTAGATTCCAATAGCTTTGTTTGAATGTGTTTGACTTTCATTTGATTTAATTAGGTTTTTTTTAGATGTTTTTGACTTTCATTTGATTTATTTAGTTTTGTTTGAATGTGTTTGACTTGCATTTGATTTAATTAGCTTTGTAGATTGCATTTGACTTTCATTTGATTCAAAAAGCTCTTTTTGAATGTGTTTGACTTTTATTTGCATCAATTAGCTCTGTTTGAATTGTGTTTGAATTTCATTTGATTCAATTAGACTTGTTTGGATGTGTTTGACTTTCGTTTGACTCAATTAGGTTTGTTTGAATGTTTATTACTTTCGTTTGATTCAATTAGCTTTGTTGAATGCATTTGACTTTAATTTGATTCAAAAAGCTCTGTTTGAATGTGTTTGACTTCTAATTGATCTAATCAGCTTTGTTTGAATGTGTTTGACATTCATTTGATTCAATTAGCTTTGTTTGAATGTGTTTGACTTTCATTTGATTCAAATGGATTTGTTCGAATGTTTTTTACTTTCGTTTGATTCAGTTAGCTTTGTAGAATGCATTTGACTTTGATTTTATTCAAAAAGCTTTGTTTGAATGTGTTTGACTTTCATTTCATTTAATTAGGTTTTTTTAGATGTTTTTTTACTTTCATTTGATTCAATTAGCTTTGTTGAATGCATTTGACTTTCAAATGATTCAAAATGCTCTATTTGAATGTGTTTGACTTACATTTGATCCAATTAGCATTGTTTCAATGTGTTTGACATTCATTTGATTCAATTAGCTTTGTAGATTGCATTTGACAGTCATTTGATTCAAAAAGCTCTTTCATTTGACTTTCATTTGATTCAATTAGGTCTGTTTGAATGTGTTTGACTATCATTTGATTCAATTAGGTTTGTTTAAATATGTTTGACTTTCATTTGATTCAATTGGCTTTGTTGGAATGTTTTTGACTTTCATTTGATTCAATTAGCTTTGTAGAATGCATTTGACTTTCATTTTATTCAAATAGTTTAGTTTGAATGTGTTTGACTTTCATTGGATTCATTTGGCTTTGTTCGAATGTTTTTTTACTTTCATTTGATTCAATAAGCTTTGTAGAATGCGTTTGACTTTCATTAGATTCCAATAGCTTTGTTTGAATGTGTTTGACTTTCAATTGATTCAATTAGGTCTGTTTGAATGTGTTTGACTTTCATTTGATTCAATTAGGTTTGTTTGAATGTGTTTTGACTTTCATTTGATTCAATTGGCTTGGTTGGAATGTTTTTGACTTTCATTTGATTCAATTAGCTTTGTAGAATGCATTTGACTTTCATTTGATTCAAATAATTTAGTTTGAATGTGTTTGACTTTCATTGGATTCATTTGGCTTTGTTCGAATGTTTTTTACTTTCATTTGTTTCTATAAGCTTTGTAGAATGCATTTGACTTTCATTAGATTCCAATAGCTTTGTTTGAATGTGTTTGACTTTCATTTGATTCAATTAGGTCTGTTTGAATCTATTTGACTTTCATTTGATTCAACTAGGTTTGTTTGAATGTGTTTGACTTTCATTAGATTCAATTGGCTTTGTTGGAATGTTTTTGACTTTCATTTGATTCAATTAGCTTTGTAGAATTCATT
Organism: Chenopodium quinoa; assembly: GCF_001683475.1. Classification (NCBI taxonomy): domain Eukaryota; kingdom Viridiplantae; phylum Streptophyta; class Magnoliopsida; order Caryophyllales; family Amaranthaceae; genus Chenopodium; species Chenopodium quinoa. Next base: position 10,317 of record NW_018742548.1, on the reverse strand, counting down.
TGACTTTCATTTGATTCAAATAGTTTAGTTTGAATGTGTTTGACTTTCATTGGATTCATTTGGCTTTGTTCGAATGTTTTTTTACTTTCATTTGATTCAATAAGCTTTGTTGAATGCATTTGACTTTCATTAGATTCCAATAGCTTTGTTTGAATGTGTTTGACTTTCATTTGATTTAATTAGGTTTTTTTTAGATGTTTTTGACTTTCATTTGATTCATTTAGTTTTGTTTGAATGTGTTTGACTTTCATTTGATTTAATTAGCTTTGTAGAATGCATTTGACCTTCATTTGATTCAAAAAGCTCTTTTTGAATGTGTTTGACTTTCATTTGATTCAATTAGCTCTGTTTGAATGTGTTTTGAATTTCAATTGATTCAATTAGACTTGTTTGAATGTGTTTTACTTTCATTTGATTCAATTAGCTTTGTTTGGATGTGTTTGACTTTAATTTGATTCAATTAGCTTTATAGAATGCATTTGACTTTTACTTGATTCAAATAGTTTTGTTTGAATGTGTTTAACCTTTTATTGATTTAATTTGAATTTTTTAGATGTTTTTTACTTTCATTTGAGTCAATTAGATTTGTAGAATGCATTTGACTTTCATTTGATTCAAATAGCTTTGTCTGAATGTGTTTGACTTTCATTTGATTTAATTAGATTTTTTTAGATGTTTTTGACTTTCGTTTGATTCAATTAGCTTTGTTGAATGCATTTGACTTTCATTTGATTCAAAAAGCTCTGTTTGAATGTGTTTGACTTACATTTGATTCAATTAGCTTTGTTTGAATGTGTTTGACTTTCATTTGATTCAATTAGCTTTCTTAAATGCATTTGACCTTCATTTGATTCAAAAAGCTCTTTTTGAATTTGTTTGACTTTCATTTGATTCAATTGGCTTTGTTCGAATGTTTTCGACTTTCATTTGATTCAATTAGCTTTGATGAATGCATTTGACTTTCATTTGATTCAAAAAGCTCTGTTTCAATGTGTTTGACTCACATTTAATCCAATTAGCTTTGTTTCAATGTGTTTGACTTTCATTTGATTCAATTAGCTTTGTAGATTGCATTTGACCGTCATTTGATTCAAAAAGCTCTTTTTGAATGTGTATGACTTTCATTTGATTCAATTAGGTCTGTTTGAATGTGTTTGACTATCATTTGATTCAATTAGGTTTTGTTTAAATATGTTTGACTTTCATTTGATTCAATTGGCTTTGTTGGAATGTTTTTGACTTTCATTTGATTCAATTAGCTTTGTAGAATGCATTTGACTTTCTTTTTATTCAAATAGTTTTAGTTTGAATGTGTTTGACTTTCATTGGATTCATTTGGCTTTGTTCGAATGTTTTTTACTTTCATTTGATTCAATAAGCTTTGTAGAATGCATTTGACTTTCATTAGATTCCAATAGCTTTGTTTGAATGTGTTTGACTTTCATTTGATTTAATTAGGTTTTTTTTAGATGTTTTTGACTTTCATTTGATTTATTTAGTTTTGTTTGAATGTGTTTGACTTTCCTTTGATTTATTTAGCTTTGTAGATTGCATTTGACTTTCATTTGATTCAAAAAGCTCTTTTTGAATGTGTTTGACTTTCATTTGCATCAATTAGCTCTGTTTGAATTGTGTTTGAATTTCATTTGATTCAATTAGACTTGTTTGAATGTGTTTTACTTTCATTTGATTCAATTAGGTTTGTTTGAATGTGTTTGACTTTAATTTGATTCAATTAGCTTTGTAGAATGCATTTGACTTTCACTTGATTCAAATAATTTTGTTTGAATGTGTTTGACCTTTTATTGATTTAATTTGAATTTTTTAGATGTTTTTTACTTTCATTTGTGTCAATTAGATTTTTAGAATGCATTTGACTTTCATTTGATTCAAATAGCTTTGTCTGAATGTGTTTGACTTTTATTTGATTTAATTAGATTTTTTTAGATGTTTTTGACTTTCATTTGATTCAATTAGCTTTGTTAAATGCATTTGACTTTCATTTGATTCAAAAAGCTTTGTTTGAATGTGTTTGACTTACATTTGATTCAATTAGCTTTGTTTGAATGTGTTTGACTTTCATTTGATTCAATTAGCTTTCTTAAATGCATTTGACCTTCATCTGATTCAAAAAGCTCTTTTTGAATTTGACTTTCATTTTATTCAATTCGCACTGTTTGAATGTGTTTGACTTTCATTTAGTTCAGATAGGTTTGTTTGAATGTGTTTGACTTTCATTTGATTCAATTGGCTTTGTTCAAATGTTTTTTACATTCATTTGATTCTATTAGATTTGTAGAATGCATTTGACTTTCATTTGATTCAAATAGCTTTGTCTGAATGTGATTGACTTTCATTTGATTTAATTAGCTTTGTTTGAATGTGTTTTACTTCCATTGGATTCAATTAGCTTTGTAGAATGCATTTGACTTTCATTTGATTTAAATAGCTCTGTTTGAATGTGTTTGACTTTCATTTGATTTAATTAGGTTTTTTTAGATGTTTTTGACTTTCGTTTGATTGAATTAGCTTTGTTGAATGCATTTGACTTTCATTTGATTCAAAAAGCTCTGTTTGAATGTGTTTGACTTACATTTGATTCAATTAGCTTTGTTTGGATGTGTTTGACTTTCGTTTTATTCAATTAGGTTTGTTTGAATGTTTTTGACTTTCGTTTGATTCAATTAGCTTTGTTGAATGCATTTGACTTTAATTTGATTCAAAAAGCTCTGTTTGAATGTGTTTGACTTACAATAGATCTAATCAGCTTTGTTTGAATGTGTTTGACATTCATTTGATTCAATTAGCTTTGTTTGAATGTGTTTGACTTTCATTTGATTCAAATGGATTTGTTCGAATGTTTTTTACTTTCGTTTGATTCAGTTAGCTTTGTAGAATGCATTTGACTTTCATTTGATTCAAATAGCTTTGTTTGAATGTGTTTGACTTTCATTTGATTTAATTAGGTTTTTTAGATGTTTTTTACTTTCATTTGATTCAATTAGCTTTGTTGAATGCATTTGACTTTCAATTGATTCAAAATGCTCTATTTGAATGTGTTTGACTTACATTTGATCCAATTAGCATTGTTACAATGTGTTTGACTTTCATTTGATTCAATTAGCTTTGTAGATTGCATTTGACAGTCATTTGATTCAAAAAGCTCTTTTTGAATGTGTTTGACTTTCATTTGATTCAATTAGGTCAGTTTGAATGTGTTTGACTATCATTTGATTCAATTAGGTTTGTTTAAATGTGTTTGACTTTCATTTGATTCAATTGGCTTTGTTGGAATGTTTATGACTTTCATTTGATTCAATTAGCTTTGTAGAATGCATTTGACTTTCATTTGATTCAAATAGTTTAGTTTGAATGTGTTTGACTTTCATTGGATTCATTTGGCTTTGTTCGAGTGTTTTTTACTTTCATTTGATTCAATAAGCTTTGTAGAATGCATTTGACTTTCATTAGATTCTAATAGCTTTGTTTGAATGTGTTTGACTTTCATTTGATTCAATTAGGTCTGTTTGAATGTGTTTGACTTTCATTTGATTCAATTAGGTCTGTTTGAATGTGTTTGACTTTCATTTGATTCAATTAGGTTTGTTTGAATGTGTTTGACTTTCATTTGATTCAATTGGCTTTATTGGAATGTTTTTTACTTTCATTTGATTCAATTAGCTTTGTAGAATGCATTTGACTTTCATTTGATTCAAATAGTTTAGTTTGAATGCGTTTGACTTTCATTGGATTCATTTGGCTTTGTTCGAATGCATTTGACTTTCATTCGATTCAATAAGCTTTGTAGAATGCATTTGACTTTCATTAGATTCCAATAGCTTTGTTTGAATGTGTTTGACTTTCATTTGATTTAGTTAGGTTTTTTAGATGTTTTTGACTTTCATTTGATTCATTTAGTTTTGTTTGAATGTGTTTGACTTTCATTTGATTTAATTAGCTTTGTAGATTGCATTTGACCTTCATTTGATTCAAAAAGATCTTTTTGATTGTGTTAGACTTTCATTTGATTCAATTAGCTCTGTTTGAATTTTATTTGATTCAATTAGACTTGTTTGAATGTGTTTTACTTTCATTTGATTCAATTAGCTTTGTTTGGATGTGTTTGACTTTAATTTGATTCAATTAGCTTTATAGAATGCATTTGACTTTCACTTGATTCAAATAGTTTTGTTTGAATGTGTTTGACCTTATATTGATTTAATTTGAATTTTTTAGATGTTTTTTACTTTCATTTGACTCAATTAGATTTGTAGAATGCATTTGACTTTCATTTGATTCAAATAGCTTTGTCTGAATGTGTTTGACTTTCATTTGATTTAATTACATTTTTTTAGATGTTTTTGACTTTCGTTTGATTCAATTAGCTTTGTTGAATGCATTTGACTTTCATTTGATTCAAAAAGCTCTGTTTTAATGGGTTTGACTTACATTTGATTCAATTAGCTTTGTTTGAATGTGTTTAACTTTCATTTGATTCAATTAGCTTTCTTAAATGCATTTGACCTTCATTTGATTCAAAAAGCTCTATTTGAATTTGTTTGACTTTCATTTGATTCAATTGGCTTTGTTCGAATGTTTTCGACTTTCATTTGACTCAATTAGCTTTGATGAATGCAATTGACTTTCATTTGATACAAAAAGCTCTGTTTGAATGTGTTTGACTCACATTTGATCCAATTAGCTTTGTTTCAATGTGTTTGACTTACATTTGATTCAATTAGCTTTGTTTGAATGTGTTCGACTTTCATTTGATTCAATTAGCTTTCTTAAATGCATTTGACCTTCATCTGATTCAAAAAGCTCTTTTTGAATGTGTTTGACTTTCATTTTATTCAATTAGGTCTGTTTGAATGTGTTTGACTTTCATTTGATTCAATAAGGTTTGTTTAAATGTGTTTGACTTTCATTTGATTCAATTGGCTTTGTTGGAATGTTTTTTACTTTCATTTGATTCAATTAGATTTGTAGAAAACATTTGACTTTCATTTGATTTAAATAGCTTTGTCTGAATGTGTTTGACTTTCATTTGATTTAATTTGATTTTTTTAGATGTTTTTGACGTTCATTTGATTCAATGAGCTTTGTAGAATGCATTTGACTTTCATTTGATTCAAATAGCATTGTTTGAATGTGTTTGACTTTCATTTGATTCAATTAGGTTTTTTTTAGATGTTTTTGACTTTCGTTTGATTCAATTAGCTTTGTTGAATGCATTTGACTTTCATTTGATTCAAAAAGCTCTATTTGAATGTGTTTGACTTACATTTGATTCAATTAGCTTTGTTTGGATGTGTTTGACTTTTGTTTGATTCAATTAGGTTTGTTTGAATATTTTTTTACTTTCGTTTGATTCAATTAGCTTTGTTGAATGCAATTGACTTTAATTTGATTCAAAAAGATCTGTTTGAATGTGTTTGACTTACAATTGATCTAATCAGCTTTGTTTGAATGTGTTTGGCATTCATTTGATTCAATTAGCTTTGTTTGAATGTGTTTGACTTTCATTTGATTCAAATGGATTTGTTCGAATGTTTTTTACTTTCGTTTGATTCAGTTAGCTTTGTAGAATGCATTTGACTTTTATTTGATTCAAATAGCTTTGTTTGGATGTGTTTGACTTTTATTTGATTTAATTAGGTTTTTTTAGTTGTTTTTTTACTTTCATTTGATTCAATTAGCTTTGTTGAATGCATTTGACTTTCTATTGATTCAAAATGCTCTGTTTGAATGTGTTTGACTTACATTTGATCCAATTAGCATTGTTACAATGTGTTTGACTTTCATTTGATTCAATTAGCTTTGTAGATTGCATTTGACAGTCATTTGATTCAAAAAGCTTTTTTTGAATGTGTTTGACTCACATTTGATCCAATTAGCTTTGTAGTTAGCTTTGTAGAATGCATTTGACATTTATTTGATTCAAATAGCTTTGTTTGAATGTGTTTGACTTTCATTTGATTTAATTAGCTTTGTTTGAATGTTTTTTACTTTCATTTGATTCAATTAGCTTTGTTGAATGCATTTGACTTTCAATTGATTCAAAATGCTCTGTTTGAATGTGTTTGACTTACATTTGATCCAAGTAGCATTGTTACAATGTGTTTGACTTTCATTTGATTCAATTAGCTTTGTGGATTGCATTTGACAGTCATTTGATTCAAAAAGCTCTTTTTGAATGTGTTTGACTTTCATTTGATTCAATTAGGTCTGTTTGAATGTGTTTGACTATCATTTGATTCAATTAGGTTTGTTTAAATGTGTTTGACTTTCATTTGATTCAATTGGCTTTGTTGGAATGTTTTTGACTTTCATTTGATTCAATTAGCTTTGTAGAATGCGTTTTACTTTCATTTTATACAAATAGTTTAGTTTGAACGTGTTTGACTTTTCATTGGATTCATTTGGCTTTGTTAGAATGTTTTTACTTTCATTTGATTCAATAAGCTTTGTAGAATGCATTTGACTTTCATTAGATTCCAATAGCTTTGTTTTGAATGTGTTTGACTTTCCTTTGATTCAATTTGGTCTGTTTGAATGTGTTTGCCTTTCATTTAATTCAATTAGCTTTGTTTGAATGTGTTTGACTTTCTTTTGATTCAATTGTCTTTGTTGGAATGTTTTTTACTTTCATTTGATTCAACTAGCTTTGTAGAATGCATTTGACTTTCATTTGATTCAAATAGTTTAGTTTGAATGTGTTTGACTTTCATTGGATTCATTTGGCTTTGTTTGAATGTTTTTTACTTTCATTTGATTCAATAAGCTTTGTAGAATGCATTTGACTTTCATTAGATTCCAATAGCTTTGTTTGAATGTGTTTGACTTTCATTTTGATTTAATTAGCTTTGTAGATTGCATTTGACCTTCATTTGATTCAAAAAGCTCTTTTTGAATGTGTTTGACTTTCATTTGATTCAATTAGCTCTGTTTGAATGTGTTTGAATTTCATTTGATTCAATTAGGCTTGTTTGAATGTGTTTTACTTTCATTTGATTCAATTAGCTTTGTTTGGATGTGTTTGACCTTAATTTGATTCAATTAGCTTTATAGAATGCATTTGACTTTCACTTGATTCAAATAGTTTTGTTTGAATGTGTTTGACCTTTTATTGATTTAATTTGAATTTTTTAGATGTTTTTTACTTTCATTTGAGTTAATTAGATTTGTAGAATGCATTTGACTTTCATTTGATTCAAATAGCTTTGTCTGAATGTGTTTGACTTTCATTTGATTTAATTAGATTTTTTTTAGATGTTTTTTACTTTCGTTTGATTCAATTAGCTTTGTTGAATGCATTTGACTTTCATTTGATTCAAAAAGCAGTGTTTGAATGTGTTTGACTTACATTTGATTCAATTAGCTTTGTTTGAATGTGTTTGACTTTCCATTTGATTCAATTAGCTTTCTTAAATGCATTTGACCTTCATTTGATTCAAAAAGCTCTTTTTTGAATTTGTTTGACTTTCATTTGATTCAATTGGCTTTGTTCGAATGTTTTCGACTTTCATTTGATTCAATTAGTTTGTTTGAATGTGTTTGACTTTCATTTGATTCAATTGGCTTTGTTGGAATGTTTTTGACTTTCATTTTGATTCAATTAGCTTTGTAGAATGCATTTGACTTTCATTTGATTCAAATAGTTTCGGTTGAATGTGTTTGACTTTCATTGGATTCATATGGCTTTGTTCGAATGTTTTTTACTTTCATTTGATTCAATAAGCTTTGTAGAATGTATTTGACTTTCATTAGATTCCAATAGCTTTGTTTGAATGTGTTTTACTTTTCATTTGATTTAATTAGGTTTTTTTTTACATGTTTTTGACTTTCATTTGATTCATTTAGTTTTGTTTGAATGTGTTTGACTTTCATTTGATTTAATTAGCTTTGTAGATTGCATTTGACCTTCATTTGATTCAAAAAAGCTCTTTTTGAATGTGTTTGACTTTCATTTGATTCAATTAGCTCTGTTTTGAATTGTGTTTGAATTTCATTTGATTCAATTAGACTTGTTTGAATGTGTTTTACTTTCATTTGATTCAATTAGCTTTGTTTGGATGTGTTTGACTTTAATTTGATTAATGTAGCTTTGTAGAATGCATTTGACTTTCACTTGATTCAAATAGTTTTGTTTGAATGTGTTTGACCTTTTATTGATTTAATTTGAATTTTTTAGATGTTTTTTACTTTCATTTGAGTCAATTAGATTTGTAGAATGCATTTGACTTTCATTTGATTCAAATAGCTTTGTCTGAATGTGTTTGACTTTCATTTGATTTAGTTAGATTTTTTTTAGATGTTTTTGACTTTCGTTTGATTCAATTAGCTTTGTTGAATGCATTTGACTTTCAATTGATTCAAAAAGCAGTGTTTGAATGTGTTTAACTTTAACATTTGATTCAATTAGCTTTGTTTGAATGTGTTTGACTTTTATTTGATTCAATTAGCTTTCTTAAATGCATTTGACCTTCATTTGATTTAAAAAGCTCTATTTGAATTTGTTTGACTTTCATTTGTTTCAATTGGCTTTGTTCGAATGTTTTCGACTTTCATTTGATTCAATTAGCTTTGATGAATGCATTTGACTTTCATTTGATACAAAAAGCTCTGTTTGAATGTGTTTTGACTCACATTTGATCCAATTAGCTTTGTTTCAATGTGTTGACTTACATTTGATTCAATTAGCCATGTTTGAATGTGTTTGACTTTCATTTGATTCAGATAGGTTTGTTTGAATGTGTTTGACTTTCATTTGATTCAATTGGCTTTATTCAAATGTTTTTACATTCATTTGATTCAATTAGATTTGTAGAATGCATTTGACTTTCATTTGATTCAAATAGCTTTGTCTGAATGTGTTTGACTTTCATTTGATTTAATTAGCTTTGTTTAAATGTGTTTTACTTCCATTTGATTCAATTAGCTTTGTAGAATGCATTTGACTTTCATTTGATTTAAATAGCTTTGTTTGAATGTATTTGACTTTCATTTGATTTAATTAGGTTTTTTTAGATGTTTTTTTTTCTTTCATTTGATTCAAAAAGCTCTGTTTGAATGTGTTTGACTCACATTTGATCCAATTAGCTTTGTTTCAATGTGTTTGACTTACATTTGATTCAATTAGCTTTGTTTGAATGTGTTTGACTTTCATTTGATTCAATTAGCTTTCTTAAATGCATTTGACCTTCATCTGATTCAAAAAGCTCTTTTTAAATGTGTTTGACTTTCATTTTATTCAATTAGGTCTGTTTGAATGTGTTCGACTTTTATTTGATTCAATTAGGTTTGTTTAAATGTGTTTCACTTTCATTTGATTCAATTGGCTTTGTTGGAATGTTTTTTACTTTCATTTGATTCAATTAGATTTGTAGAATACATTTGACTTTCATTTGTTTAAATAGCTTTGTCTGAATGTGTTTGACTTTCATTTGATTTAATTAGATTTTTTTTAGATGTTTTTGACGTTCATTTGATTCAATGAGCTTTGTAGAATGCATTTGACTTTCATTTGATTCAAATAGCTTTGTTTGAATGTGTTTGACTTTCATTTGATTCAATTAGGTTTTTTTAGATGTTTTTGACTTTCGTTTGATTCAATTAGCTTTGTTGAATGCATTTGACTTTCATTTGATTCAAAAAGCTCTATTTGAATGTGTTTGACTTTCATTTGATTCAATTGGCTTTGTTTGGATGTGTTTGACTTTCGTTTTTATTCAATTAGGTTTGTTTGAATGTTTTTGACTTTCGTTTGATTCAATTAGCTTTGTTGAATGCAATTGACTTTAATTTTTATTCAAAAAGCTCTGTTTGAATGTGTTTGACTTACAATTGATCTAATCAGCTTTGTTTGAATGTGTTTGACATTCATTTGATTTAATTAGCTTTGTTTGAATGTGTTTGACTTTCATTTGATTCAAATGGATTTGTTCGAATGTTTTTTACTTTCGTTTGATTCAGTTAGCTTAGTAGAATGCATTTGACTTTTATTTGATTCAAATAGCTTGTTTGAATGTTTGACTTTCATTTGATTTAATTAGGTTTTTAGTTGTTTTTTACTTTCATTTGATTCAATTAGCTTTGTTGAATGCATTTGACTTTCAATTGATTCAAAATGCTCTGTTTGAATGTGTTTGAATTACATTTGTTCCAATTAGCATTGTTACAATGTGTTTGACTTTCATTTGATTCAATTAGCTTTGTAGATTGCATTTGACAGTCATTTGATTCAAAAAGCTCTTTTTTGAATGTGCTTGACTTTCATTTGATTCAATTAGGTCTGTTTGAATGTGTTTGACTATC
>NW_018742547.1:0-55607 GCF_001683475.1 Chenopodium quinoa | reverse complement strand
TCCTTCGTTACAAGGTCTTTTCAGGTGATTCTTTTTTGATTTTGGGTGAAATTTTGTCTAATTTCTGCCTGTGAAATTTCGGAATTTTTCGAGTTCGTTTGCTATTAAACTGGACTGTTTTCCGCAACTGTGTCAGTTTTGGTCCGATTTAATACTTACTGCTCGTTGTGTGCGATTTTGTTCCAAGTTGTGTTGCGATTTTTGTGGGATATACCTGTGTGGATAAGGGTTCTTTTATTTCTGTTTTTTTCACATAATTATGGAGGAAGGGATCCGAAAATCTATGGATGAATTTGCAAAGTTACTTCAAGGTCATAAAAAGAAGAAAAAACATGAAGATGATAACGTAGATTTTGGCTTTGGTAACAAACATATGCTTATGGAGCGACTGAATTTACATGAAGAAATTATTTTTCAAGGTCAACAAGATAGTTTGTTTCATACTCGATGCAAAGTTGTTGATAGAACTTGTAGGGTGATCATTGATAGTGGTTCGTGTACCAATGTAGCGTCTACAGAGATGGTTACTAAACTCCAACTTCCTACAAGAGATCATGAAAAACCATATAAGTTGGGTTGGCTAGATAATTCTATGGGTTTTCATGTAGAACAACAAGCTTTGGTGAATTTCTCCATTGGCAATTACAAGGAAGAATTATGGTGCGATGTGATTCCTATGAGTGCTTGTCACGTTCTTTTAGGAAGACCATGGCAATTTGATCGACATGTTAAACATGATGGTGTGGCCAACACATATTCGGTCAAGGTGGGAAACAAGAGGTTCAAACTTATTCCTTTAACTATTATTCCATGCCGCGTTAAAGTTAAAGAGATGGAGGAAGATTGTCAAAAGGATAAGGAAGAGGAACATGTAGGTGCTAAAGAGCTCGAAGAAAAGGTGAGTGAAACAATTGATGTTCCAATTGTGTGTGACGTTGTTCAAGATCAGATTATTCATAATGATCTACCAATGGTGGTGTCGGAAAAGGTTTTTGATACTATTGAGGAGCCATTCGTGAATCAAGATAATAATTTAATGGTTTCTTTAGAAGTGGTGGATTCATTAGGCATGCATAAAGAGAAGAAATTGTTAGTCATACATGAGAAAAATATCATGAAGCCTAAAGTGTTCTTATGGTCAACTTCGAAGACCAAGGACCAAAATTGAGAATTGGTTGTTTCTAAAATATTGCCTTGCTCGTGGTGATTGTTACATGCTTAAAATTGCTAGCGTTGAGGTAATAGTTCTTTTGGCTTGTATTCGTCGAATTTGGATGGTTTCATGGAATTGTTCTCCTTACATGGATGATGCGAATTTGAGGACAAATTCTTTTTGAAGAGGGGGAGAATGATGTGGATCAAGAGGGAAATTCTTTTTTGAAGAGCCAATCATATTGGTTTTAAGGCCAATAGGGTTCGAGCTTGGAGTAAAGAATCAAGAATGGTTAACATGCGCAGCCATTGAAGAAGAAGTCAAGGTCCAGTTGGGTTCCGACGACGGCAGCGGCGGCGACGCGCCGATCTGGGTGCCACGCGCCGGCTCCCTAGCTCCGGCCTGAGTCCAGCTACACGCGGTGGGGCGCGTGTCGATGATGGCGGCGCGTGAGGTGGTGGTTCGGCGGCAGTACGAAAAGAAAGATTTTCCTAACTTAGTTTTTTCTAGAGTTTTTGCTTGCAAGTTTTTACCTTTCACTTGAAAGGGTTTTTCTTGGTTTAAGCAATTAGGAATCTTCTTAATTTCTGTTATTTTTAGTTTAAAATAATTTCTAAGTCAATTAGGAATTGTTTTAAGAAGTTTTAGTTTAATTAGAACTAGTCTTATTACTAGTTTCCTAGTTCCATTAGAATTGGTTTTCCTATTCTATCTAGGATACTTGGGGATCAAGGCTAGGGTTTTTTTCCTAGTTCGAATAGACTTAGGAATAGTTAGTTTAGTCTATAAATAAGGGATTTTTCGTGGCTTTGTATACACAACCAAAACCAGAAAATTCAATACAAGTTAATTGTTTGTTTTGCTTAATTGCTTACAAATTCTTTTGCTAGTTTTCAATTCAAGGAGTTGTTTTGATAATTAGAACGTTCAATTCTTAGTTCTAGGAGTAGTCTAAGTTTTGTTCATCAAAGTACTTAGTTCCAGGAGTGGTCTAGGTAATTTGAGAGGCGTTGAATTCGTTCCAGGAGTGGTCGTTTTCAAAGTCATATCCGGTTCGTTATTCTTAAGTTGTTCGATTTTCTTAGGAAATTCGAAGGGCTTGTGTTACTTGTGTGATTTTAGATTCTTTATTAAGTTAAGGGGTTTAAATCCACATCAAATTGGTATCAGAGCTTGTGTGATACCACATCAAATTGGTATCAGATTTCAGGGGTTTTGATCGTTCAACAATTCGTTCATCAAATCGCACTTGTTCTCGGATAACCAGTTTTTCTGTCAACTTCAGAAGGCTCGTTCTCCTTTGTTACAAGGTCTTTTCAGGTGATTCTTTTTTTTATTTTGGGTGAAATTTTGTCTAATTTCTGCCTGTGAAATTTCGGAATTTTTCGAGTTCGTTTGCTATTAAACTGGACTGTTTTCCGAAACTGTGTCAGTTTTGGCCCGATTTAATACTTACTGCTCGTTGTGTGCGATTTTGTTCCAAGTTGTGTTGCGATTTTTGTGGGATATACCTGTGTGGATAAGGGTTCTTTTATTTCTGTTTTTTTCACATAATTATGGAGGAAGGGATCCGAAAATCTATGGATGAATTTGCAAAGTTACTTCAAGGTCATAAAAAGAAGAAAAAACATGAAGATGATAACGTAGATTTTGGCTTTGGTAACAAACATATGCTTATGGAGCGACTGAATTTACATGAAGAAATTATTTTTCAAGGTCAACAAGATAGTTTGTTTCATACTCGATGCAAAGTTGATGATAGAACTTGTAGGGTGATCATTGATAGTGGTTCGTGTACCAATGTAGCGTCTACAGAGATGGTTACTAAACTCCAACTTCCTACAAGAGATCATGAAAAACCATATAAGTTGGGTTGGCTAGATAATTCTATGGGTTTTCATGTAGAACAACAAGCTTTGGTGAATTTCTCCATTGGCAATTACAAGGAAGAATTATGGTGCGATGTGATTCCTATGAGTGCTTGTCACGTTCTTTTAGGAAGACCATGGCAATTTGATCGACATGTTAAACATGATGGTGTGGCCAACACATATTCGGTCAAGGTGGGAAACAAGAGGTTCAAACTTATTCCTTTAACTATTATTCCATGCCGCGTTAAAGTTAAAGAGATGGAGGAAGATTGTCAAAAGGATAAGGTAGAGGAACATGTAGGTGCTAAAGAGCTCGAAGAAAAGGTGAGTGAAACAATTGATGTTCCAATTGTGTGTGACGTTGTTCAAGATCAGATTATTCATAATGATCTACCAATGGTGGTGTCGGAAAAGGTTTTTGATACTATTGAGGAGCCATTCGTGAATCAAGATAATAATTTAATGGTTTCTTTAGAAGTGGTGGATTCATTAGGCATGCATAAAGAGAAGAAATTGTTAGTCATACATGAGAAAAATATCATGAAGCCTAAAGTGTTCTTATGGTCAACTTCGAAGACCAAGGACCAAATTGAGAATTGGTTGTTTCTAAAATATTGCCTTGCTCGTGGTGATGTTGTTACATTGCTTAAAATTGCTAGCGTTGAGGTAATAGTTCTTTTGGCTTGTATTCGTCGAATTTGGATGGTTTCATGGAATTGTTCTCCTTACATGGATGATGCGAATTTGAGGACAAATTCTTTTGAAGAGGGGGAGAATGATGTGGATCAAGAGGGAAATTCTTTTGAAGAGCCAATCATATTGGTTTTAAGGCCAATAGGGTTCGAGCTTGGAGTAAAGAATCAAGAATGGTTAACATGCGCAGCCATTGAAGAAGAAGTCAAGGTCCAGTTGGGTTCCGACGACGGCAGCGGCGGCGACGCGCCGATCTGGGTGCCACGCGCCGGCTCCCTAGCTCCGGCCTGAGTCCAGCTACACGGCGGTGGGGCGCGTGTCGATGATGGCGGCGCGTGAGGTGGTGGTTCGGCGGCAGTACGAAAAGAAAGATTTTCCTAACTTAGTTTTTTCTAGAGTTTTTGCTTGCAAGTTTTTACCTTTCACTTGAAAGGGTTTTTCTTGGTTTAAGCAATTAGGAATCTTCTTAATTTCTGTTATTTTAGTTTAAAATAATTTCTAAGTCAATTAGGAATTGTTTTAAGAAGTTTTAGTTTAATTAGAACTAGTCTTATTACTAGTTTCCTAGTTCCATTAGAATTGGTTTTCCTATTCTATCTAGGATACTTGGGGATCAAGGCTAGGGTTTTTTTTCCTAGTTCGAATAGACTTAGGAATAGTTAGTTTAGTCTATAAATAAGGGATTTTTTCGTGGCTTTGTATACACAACCAAAACCAGAAAATTCAATACAAGTTAATTGTTTGTTTTGCTTAATTGCTTACAAATTCTTTTGCTAGTTTTCAATTCAAGGAGTTGTTTTGATAATTAGAACGTTCAATTCTTAGTTCTAGGAGTAGTCTAAGTTTTGTTCATCAAAGTACTTAGTTCCAGGAGTGGTCTAGGTAATTTGAGAGGCGTTGAATTCGTTCCAGGAGTGGTCGTTTTCAAAGTCATATCCGGTTCGTTATTCTTAAGTTGTTCGATTTTCTTAGGAAATTCGAAGGGCTTGTGTTACTTGTGTGATTTTAGATTCTTTATTAAGTTAAGGGGTTTAAATCCACATCAAATTGGTATCAGAGCTTGTGTGATACCACATCAAATTGGTATCAGATTTCAGGGGTTTTGATCGTTCAACAATTCGTTCATCAAATCGCACTTGTTCTCGGATAACCAGTTTTTCTGTCAACTTCAGAAGGCTCGTTCTCCTTTGTTACAAGGTCTTTTCAGGTGATTCTTTTTTTTATTTTGGGTGAAATTTTGTCTAATTTCTGCCTGTGAAATTTCGGAATTTTTCGAGTTCGTTTGCTATTAAACTGGACTGTTTTCCGAAACTGTGTCAGTTTTGGCCCGATTTAATACTTACTGCTCGTTGTGTGCGATTTTGTTCCAAGTTGTGTTGCGATTTTTGTGGGATATACCTGTGTGGATAAGGGTTCTTTTATTTCTGTTTTTTTCACATAATTATGGAGGAAGGGATCCGAAAATCTATGGATGAATTTGCAAAGTTACTTCAAGGTCATAAAAAGAAGAAAAAACATGAAGATGATAACGTAGATTTTGGCTTTGGTAACAAACATATGCTTATGGAGCGACTGAATTTACATGAAGAAATTATTTTTCAAGGTCAACAAGATAGTTTGTTTCATACTCGATGCAAAGTTGATGATAGAACTTGTAGGGTGATCATTGATAGTGGTTCGTGTACCAATGTAGCGTCTACAGAGATGGTTACTAAACTCCAACTTCCTACAAGAGATCATGAAAAACCATATAAGTTGGGTTGGCTAGATAATTCTATGGGTTTTCATGTAGAACAACAAGCTTTGGTGAATTTCTCCATTGGCAATTACAAGGAAGAATTATGGTGCGATGTGATTCCTATGAGTGCTTGTCACGTTCTTTTAGGAAGACCATGGCAATTTGATCGACATGTTAAACATGATGGTGTGGCCAACACATATTCGGTCAAGGTGGGAAACAAGAGGTTCAAACTTATTCCTTTAACTATTATTCCATGCCGCGTTAAAGTTAAAGAGATGGAGGAAGATTGTCAAAAGGATAAGGTAGAGGAACATGTAGGTGCTAAAGAGCTCGAAGAAAAGGTGAGTGAAACAATTGATGTTCCAATTGTGTGTGACGTTGTTCAAGATCAGATTATTCATAATGATCTACCAATGGTGGTGTCGGAAAAGGTTTTTGATACTATTGAGGAGCCATTCGTGAATCAAGATAATAATTTAATGGTTTCTTTAGAAGTGGTGGATTCATTAGGCATGCATAAAGAGAAGAAATTGTTAGTCATACATGAGAAAAATATCATGAAGCCTAAAGTGTTCTTATGGTCAACTTCGAAGACCAAGGACCAAATTGAGAATTGGTTGTTTCTAAAATATTGCCTTGCTCGTGGTGATGTTGTTACATTGCTTAAAATTGCTAGCGTTGAGGTAATAGTTCTTTTGGCTTGTATTCGTCGAATTTGGATGGTTTCATGGAATTGTTCTCCTTACATGGATGATGCGAATTTGAGGACAAATTCTTTTGAAGAGGGGGAGAATGATGTGGATCAAGAGGGAAATTCTTTTGAAGAGCCAATCATATTGGTTTTAAGGCCAATAGGGTTCGAGCTTGGAGTAAAGAATCAAGAATGGTTAACATGCGCAGCCATTGAAGAAGAAGTCAAGGTCCAGTTGGGTTCCGACGACGGCAGCGGCGGCGACGCGCCGATCTGGGTGCCACGCGCCGGCTCCCTAGCTCCGGCCTGAGTCCAGCTACACGGCGGTGGGGCGCGTGTCGATGATGGCGGCGCGTGAGGTGGTGGTTCGGCGGCAGTACGAAAAGAAAGATTTTCCTAACTTAGTTTTTTCTAGAGTTTTTGCTTGCAAGTTTTTACCTTTCACTTGAAAGGGTTTTTCTTGGTTTAAGCAATTAGGAATCTTCTTAATTTCTGTTATTTTAGTTTAAAATAATTTCTAAGTCAATTAGGAATTGTTTTAAGAAGTTTTAGTTTAATTAGAACTAGTCTTATTACTAGTTTCCTAGTTCCATTAGAATTGGTTTTCCTATTCTATCTAGGATACTTGGGGATCAAGGCTAGGGTTTTTTTCCTAGTTCGAATAGACTTAGGAATAGTTAGTTTAGTCTATAAATAAGGGATTTTTCGTGGCTTTGTATACACAACCAAAACCAGAAAATTCAATACAAGTTAATTGTTTGTTTTGCTTAATTGCTTACAAATTCTTTTGCTAGTTTTCAATTCAAGGAGTTGTTTTGATAATTAGAACGTTCAATTCTTAGTTCTAGGAGTAGTCTAAGTTTTGTTCATCAAAGTACTTAGTTCCAGGAGTGGTCTAGGTAATTTGAGAGGCGTTGAATTCGTTCCAGGAGTGGTCGTTTTCAAAGTCATATCCGGTTCGTTATTCTTAAGTTGTTCGATTTTCTTAGGAAATTCGAAGGGCTTGTGTTACTTGTGTGATTTTAGATTCTTTATTAAGTTAAGGGGTTTAAATCCACATCAAATTGGTATCAGAGCTTGTGTGATACCACATCAAATTGGTATCAGATTTCAGGGGTTTTGATCGTTCAACAATTCGTTCATCAAATCGCACTTGTTCTCGGATAACCAGTTTTTCTGTCAACTTCAGAAGGCTCGTTCTCCTTCGTTACAAGGTCTTTTCAGGTGATTCTTTTTTTGATTTTGGGTGAAATTTTGTCTAATTTCTGCCTGTGAAATTTCGGAATTTTTCGAGTTCGTTTGCTATTAAACTGGACTGTTTTCCGAAACTGTGTCAGTTTTGGCCCGATTTAATACTTACTGCTCGTTGTGTGCGATTTTGTTCCAAGTTGTGTTGCGATTTTTGTGGGATATACCTGTGTGGATAAGGGTTCTTTTATTTCTGTTTTTTTCACATAATTATGGAGGAAGGGATCCGAAAATCTATGGATGAATTTGCAAAGTTACTTCAAGGTCATAAAAAGAAGAAAAAACATGAAGATGATAACGTAGATTTTGGCTTTGGTAACAAACATATGCTTATGGAGCGACTGAATTTACATGAAGAAATTATTTTTCAAGGTCAACAAGATAGTTTGTTTCATACTCGATGCAAAGTTGATGATAGAACTTGTAGGGTGATCATTGATAGTGGTTCGTGTACCAATGTAGCGTCTACAGAGATGGTTACTAAACTCCAACTTCCTACAAGAGATCATGAAAAACCATATAAGTTGGGTTGGCTAGATAATTCTATGGGTTTTCATGTAGAACAACAAGCTTTGGTGAATTTCTCCATTGGCAATTACAAGGAAGAATTATGGTGCGATGTGATTCCTATGAGTGCTTGTCACGTTCTTTTAGGAAGACCATGGCAATTTGATCGACATGTTAAACATGATGGTGTGGCCAACACATATTCGGTCAAGGTGGGAAACAAGAGGTTCAAACTTATTCCTTTAACTATTATTCCATGCCGCGTTAAAGTTAAAGAGATGGAGGAAGATTGTCAAAAGGATAAGGTAGAGGAACATGTAGGTGCTAAAGAGCTCGAAGAAAAGGTGAGTGAAACAATTGATGTTCCAATTGTGTGTGACGTTGTTCAAGATCAGATTATTCATAATGATCTACCAATGGTGGTGTCGGAAAAGGTTTTTGATACTATTGAGGAGCCATTCGTGAATCAAGATAATAATTTAATGGTTTCTTTAGAAGTGGTGGATTCATTAGGCATGCATAAAGAGAAGAAATTGTTAGTCATACATGAGAAAAATATCATGAAGCCTAAAGTGTTCTTATGGTCAACTTCGAAGACCAAGGACCAAATTGAGAATTGGTTGTTTCTAAAATATTGCCTTGCTCGTGGTGATGTTGTTACATTGCTTAAAATTGCTAGCGTTGAGGTAATAGTTCTTTTGGCTTGTATTCGTCGAATTTGGATGGTTTCATGGAATTGTTCTCCTTACATGGATGATGCGAATTTGAGGACAAATTCTTTTGAAGAGGGGGAGAATGATGTGGATCAAGAGGGAAATTCTTTTGAAGAGCCAATCATATTGGTTTTAAGGCCAATAGGGTTCGAGCTTGGAGTAAAGAATCAAGAATGGTTAACATGCGCAGCCATTGAAGAAGAAGTCAAGGTCCAGTTGGGTTCCGACGACGGCAGCGGCGGCGACGCGCCGATCTGGGTGCCACGCGCCGGCTCCCTAGCTCCGGCCTGAGTCCAGCTACACGGCGGTGGGGCGCGTGTCGATGATGGCGGCGCGTGAGGTGGTGGTTCGGCGGCAGTACGAAAAGAAAGATTTTCCTAACTTAGTTTTTTCTAGAGTTTTTGCTTGCAAGTTTTTACCTTTCACTTGAAAGGGTTTTTCTTGGTTTAAGCAATTAGGAATCTTCTTAATTTCTGTTATTTTAGTTTAAAATAATTTCTAAGTCAATTAGGAATTGTTTTAAGAAGTTTTAGTTTAATTAGAACTAGTCTTATTACTAGTTTCCTAGTTCCATTAGAATTGGTTTTCCTATTCTATCTAGGATACTTGGGGATCAAGGCTAGGGTTTTTTTCCTAGTTCGAATAGACTTAGGAATAGTTAGTTTAGTCTATAAATAAGGGATTTTTCGTGGCTTTGTATACACAACCAAAACCAGAAAATTCAATACAAGTTAATTGTTTGTTTTGCTTAATTGCTTACAAATTCTTTTGCTAGTTTTCAATTCAAGGAGTTGTTTTGATAATTAGAACGTTCAATTCTTAGTTCTAGGAGTAGTCTAAGTTTTGTTCATCAAAGTACTTAGTTCCAGGAGTGGTCTAGGTAATTTGAGAGGCGTTGAATTCGTTCCAGGAGTGGTCGTTTTCAAAGTCATATCCGGTTCGTTATTCTTAAGTTGTTCGATTTTCTTAGGAAATTCGAAGGGCTTGTGTTACTTGTGTGATTTTAGATTCTTTATTAAGTTAAGGGGTTTAAATCCACATCAAACAAAGCCTTTTAAATCAAATGAAAGTCAAACACATTCAAAAAAAGCTTTATAATTTAAATTAAAATCAAACACATTCAAACAAAGCTATATAAATAAAATGAAAGTAAAATGCATTCTACAAAGCAAATTAAATCAAATGAAAGTCAAACACATTCTAACAAAGCTATTTGAATCAAATGAAAGTAAAATACATTCTACAAAGCTAATTGGATCAAATGAAAGTCAAACACATTCAAACAAAGCTATTTAAATCAAATGGAAGTCAAATACATTCTACAAAGCTGATTGAATTAAATGAAAGTCAATCACATTCCTACAAAGCTATTTGAATCAAATGAAAGTCAAATACGTTCTACGAAGCTAATTGTATCAAATGAAAGTCAAACACATTCAAACAAAGTTATTTAAATCAAATGGAAGTGAAATGCATTCTACAAAGCTAATTGAATCAAATGAAAGTAAAACACATTCAAACAACGCTATTTGAATCAAATGAAAATAAAATACATTCTACGAAGCTAATTGAATCAATGAAAGTCAAACACATTCAAACAAAACTAATTAAATCAAATGAAAGTCAAACACATTCAAACAATGCCTTTTAAATCAAATGAAAGTCAAACACATTCAAAAAAAGCTTTTTAATTTAAATGAAAGTCAAACACATTCAAACAAAGGTATATAAATCAAATAAAAGTGAAATGCATTCTACAAAGCAAATTGAATCAAATGAAAGTTAAACACATTCAAACAACGCTATTTGAATCAAACGAAAGTCAAATACATTCTACGAAGCTAATTGAATCAATGAAAGTCAAACACATTCAAACAAAACTAATTGAATCAAATGAAAGTCAAACACATTCAAACAAAGCTAATTGAATCAAATGAGAGTCAAATGCATTCACACAAAGCTAATTAAATCAAATTAAAGTAAAATACATTCTACAAAGCTAATTGAACCAAATTAAAAGTCAAACACATTTAAACAAAGCTAATTGAATCAAATGAGAGTCAAATGCATTCACACAAAGCTAATTAAATCAAATAAAAGTAAAATACATTCTACAAAGCTAATTGAATCAAATTAAAAGTCAAACACATTTAAACAAAGCCTTTTAAATCAAATGAAAGTCAAACACATTCAAAAAAAGCTTTTTTATTTAAATTAAAATCAAACACATTCAAAAAAAGCTATATAAATAAAATGAAAGTAAAATGCATTCTACAAAGCAAATTAATTCAAATGAAAGTCAAACACATTCTAACAAAGCTATTTGAATCAAATGAAAGTAAAATACATTCTACAAAGCTAATTGGATCAAATGAAAGTCAAACACATTCAAACAAAGCTATTTAAATCAAATGGAAGTCAAATACATTCTACAAAGCTGATTGAATTAAATGAAAGTCAATCACATTCCTACAAAGCTATTTGAATCAAATGAAAGTCAAATACGTTCTACAAAGCTAATTGTATCAAATGAAAGTCAAACACATTCAAACAAAGTTATTTAAATCAAATGGAAGTGAAATGCATTCTACAAAGCTAATTGAATCAAATGAAAGTAAAACACATTCAAACAACGCTATTTGAATCAAATGAAAGTCAAATACACTCTACGAAGCTAATTGAATCAATGAAAGTCAAACACATTCAAACAAAACTAATTGAATCAAATGAAAGTCAAACACATTCAAACAATGCCTTTTAAATCAAATGAAAGTCAAACACATTCAAAAAAAGCTTTTTAATTTAAATGAAAGTCAAACACATTCAAACAAAGGTATATAAATCAAATGAAAGTGAAATGCATTCTACAAAGCAAATTGAATCAAATGAAAGTTAAACACATTCAAACAACGCTATTTGAATCAAACGAAAGTCAAATACATTCTACGAAGCTGATTGAATCAATGAAAGTCAAACACATTCAAACAAAACTAATTGAATCAAATGAAAGTCAAACACATTCAAACAAAGCTAATTGAATCAAATGAGAGTCAAATGCATTCACACAAAGCTAATTAAATCAAATTAAAGTAAAATACATTCTACAAAGCTAATTGAATCAAATTAAAAGTCAAACACATTTAAACAAAGCTAATTGAATCAAATGAGAGTCAAATGCATTCACACAAAGCTAATTAAATAAAATAAAAGTAAAATACATTCTACAAAGCTAATTGAATCAAATTAAAAGTCAAACACATTTAAACAAAGCCTTTTAAATCAAATGAAAGTCAAACACATTCAAAAAAAGCTTTTAAATTTAAATTAAAATCAAACACATTCAAACAAAGCTATATAAATAAAATGAAAGTAAAATGCATTCTACAAAGCAAATTAAATCAAATGAAAGTCAAACACATTCTAACAAAGCTATTTGAATCAAATGAAAGTAAAATACATTCTACAAAGCTAATTGGATCAAATGAAAGTCAAACACATTCAAACAAAGCTATTTAAATCCAATGGAAGTCAAATACATTCTACAAAGCTGATTGAATTAAAAGAAAGTCAATAACATTCCTACAAAGCTATTTGAATCAAATGAAAGTCAAATACGTTCTTCAAAGCTAATTGTATCAAATGAAAGTCAAACACATTCAAACAAAGTTATTTAAATCAAATGGAAGTGAAATGCATTCTGCAAAGCTAATTGAATCAAATGAAAGTAAAACACATTCGAACAAAGGAATATAAATCAAATGAAAGTGAAATGCATTCGACAAAGCAAATTGAATCAAATGAAAGTCAAACACATTCAAACAAAGCTATTTGAATCATAAGAAAGTCAAATACATTCTACGAAGCTAATTGAATCAATGAAAGTCAAACACATTCAAACAAAGCTATTTAAATCAAATGGAAGTCAAATACATTCTACAAAGCTGATTGAATTAAATGAAAGTCAATCACATTCCTACAAAGCTATTTGAATCAAATGAAAGTCAAATACGTTCTACAAAGCTAATTGTATCAAATGAAAGTCAAACACATTCAAACAAAGTTATTTAAATCAAATGGAAGTGAAATTCATTCTACAAAGCTAATTGAATCAAATGAAAGTTAAACACATTCAAACAACGCTATTTGAATCAAACGAAAGTCAAATACATTCTACGAAGCTAATTGAATCAATGAAAGTTAAACACATTCAAACAAAACTAATTGAATCAAATGAAAGTCAAACACATTCAAACAATGCCTTTTAAATCAAATGAAAGTCAAACACATTCAAAAAAAGCTTTTTAATTTAAATGAAAGTCAAACACATTCAAACAAAGGTATATAAATCAAATGAAAGTGAAATGCATTCTACAAAGCAAATTGAATCAAATGAAAGTTAAACACATTCAAACAACGCTATTTGAATCAAACGAAAGTCAAATACATTCTACGAAGCTAATTGAATCAATGAAATTCAAACACATTCAAACAAAACTAATTGAATCAAATGAAAGTCAAACACATTCAAACAAAGCTAATTGAATCAAATGAGAGTCAAATGCATTCACACAAAGCTAATTAAATCAAATTAAAGTAAAATACATTCTACAAAGCTAATTGAATCAAATTAAAAGTCAAACACATTTAAACAAAGCTAATTGAATCAAATGAGAGTCAAATGCATTCACACAAAGCTAATTAAATAAAATAAAAGTAAAATACATTCTACAAAGCTAATTGAATCAAATTAAAAGTCAAACACATTTAAACAAAGCCTTTTAAATCAAATGAAAGTCAAACACATTCAAAAAAAGCTTTTAAATTTAAATTAAAATCAAACACATTCAAACAAAGCTATATAAATAAAATGAAAGTAAAATGCATTCTACAAAGCAAATTAAATCAAATGAAAGTCAAACACATTCTAACAAAGCTATTTGAATCAAATGAAAGTAAAATACATTCTACAAAGCTAATTGGATCAAATGAAAGTCAAACACATTCAAACAAAGCTATTTAAATCAAATGGAAGTCAAATACATTCTACAAAGCTGATTGAATTAAATGAAAGTCAATCACATTCCTACAAAGCTATTTGAATCAAATGAAAGTCAAATACGTTCTACAAAGCTAATTGTATCAAATGAAAGTCAAACACATTCAAACAAAGTTATTTAAATCAAATGGAAGTGAAATGCATTCTGCAAAGCTAATTGAATCAAATGAAAGTAAAACACATTCGAACGACGCTATTCGAATCAAATGAAAGTCAAATACATTCTACGAAGCTAATTGATTCAATGAAAGTCAAACACATTCAAACAAAACTAATTGAATCAAATGAAAGTCAAACACATTCAAACAATGCCTTTTAAATCAAATGAAAGTCAAACACATTCAAAAAAAGCTTTTTAATTTAAATGAAAGTCAAACACATTCAAACAAAGGTATATAAATCAAATGAAAGTGAAATGCCTTCTACAAAGCAAATTGAATCAAAAGAAAGTCAAACACATTCTAACAAAGCTATTTGAATCAAATGAAAGTCAAATACATTCTACAAAGCTAATTGGATCAAATGAAAGTCAAACACATTCAAACAAAGCTATTTAAATCAAATGGAAGTCAAATACATTCTACAAAGCTGATTGAATTAAATGAAAGTCAATCACATTCCTACAAAGCTATTTGAATCAAATGAAAGTCAAATACGTTCTACGAAGCTAATTGTATCAAATGAAAGTCAAACACATTCAAACAAAGTTATTTAAATCAAATGGAAGTGAAATGCATTCTACAAAGCTAATTGAATCAAATGAAAGTAAAACACATTCAAACAACGCTATTTGAATCAAATGAAAATAAAATACATTCTACGAAGCTAATTGAATCAATGAAAGTCAAACACATTCAAACAAAACTAATTGAATCAAATGAAAGTCAAACACATTCAAACAATGCCTTTTAAATCAAATGAAAGTCAAACACATTCAAAAAAAGCTTTTTAATTTAAATGAAAGTCAAACACATTCAAACAAAGGTATATAAATCAAATGAAAGTGAAATGCATTCTACAAAGCAAATTGAATCAAATGAAAGTTAAACACATTCAAACAACGCTATTTGAATCAAACGAAAGTCAAATACATTCTACGAAGCTAATTGAATCAATGAAAGTCAAACACATTCAAACAAAACTAATTGAATCAAATGAAAGTCAAACACATTCAAACAAAGCTAATTGAATCAAATGAGAGTCAAATGCATTCACACAAAGCTAATTAAATCAAATTAAAGTAAAATACATTCTACAAAGCTAATTGAACCAAATTAAAAGTCAAACACATTTAAACAAAGCTAATTGAATCAAATGAGAGTCAAATGCATTCACACAAAGCTAATTAAATCAAATAAAAGTAAAATACATTCTACAAAGCTAATTGAATCAAATTAAAAGTTAAACACATTTAAACAAAGCCTTTTAAATCAAATGAAAGTCAAACACATTCAAAAAAAGCTTTTTTATTTAAATTAAAATCAAACACATTCAAACAAAGCTATATAAATAAAATGAAAGTAAAATGCATTCTACAAAGCAAATTAATTCAAATGAAAGTCAAACACATTCTAACAAAGCTATTTGAATCAAATGAAAGTAAAATACATTCTACAAAGCTAATTGGATCAAATGAAAGTCTAACACATTCAAACAAAGCTATTTAAATCAAATGGAAGTCAAATACATTCTACAAAGCTGATTGAATTAAATGAAAGTCAATCACATTCCTACAAAGCTATTTGAATCAAATGAAAGTCAAATACGTTCTACAAAGCTAATTGTATCAAATGAAAGTCAAACACATTCAAACAAAGTTATTTAAATCAAATGGAAGTGAAATGCATTCTACAAAGCTAATTGAATCAAATGAAAGTAAAACACATTCAAACAACGCTATTTGAATCAAATGAAAGTCAAATACACTCTACGAAGCTAATTGAATCAATGAAAGTCAAACACATTCAAACAAAACTAATTGAATCAAATGAAAGTCAAACACATTCAAACAATGCCTTTTAAATCAAATGAAAGTCAAACACATTCAAAAAAAGCTTTTTAATTTAAATGAAAGTCAAACACATTCAAACAAAGGTATATAAATCAAATGAAAGTGAAATGCATTCTACAAAGCAAATTGAATCAAATGAAAGTTAAACACATTCAAACAACGCTATTTGAATCAAACGAAAGTCAAATACATTCTACGAAGCTGATTGAATCAATGAAAGTCAAACACATTCAAACAAAACTAATTGAATCAAATGAAAGTCAAACACATTCAAACAAAGCTAATTGAATCAAATGAGAGTCAAATGCATTCACACAAAGCTAATTAAATCAAATTAAAGTAAAATACATTCTACAAAGCTAATTGAATCAAATTAAAAGTCAAACACATTTAAACAAAGCTAATTGAATCAAATGAGAGTCAAATGCATTCACACAAAGCTAATTAAATAAAATAAAAGTAAAATACATTCTACAAAGCTAATTGAATCAAATTAAAAGTCAAACACATTTAAACAAAGCCTTTTAAATCAAATGAAAGTCAAACACATTCAAAAAAAGCTTTTAAATTTAAATTAAAATCAAACACATTCAAACAAAGCTATATAAATAAAATGAAAGTAAAATGCATTCTACAAAGCAAATTAAATCAAATGAAAGTCAAACACATTCTAACAAAGCTATTTGAATCAAATGAAAGTAAAATACATTCTACAAAGCTAATTGGATCAAATGAAAGTCAAACACATTCAAACAAAGCTATTTAAATCAAATGGAAGTCAAATACATTCTACAAAGCTGATTGAATTAAAAGAAAGTCAATCACATTCCTACAAAGCTATTTGAATCAAATGAAAGTCAAATACGTTCTACAAAGCTAATTGTATCAAATGAAAGTCAAACACATTCAAACAAAGTTATTTAAATCAAATGGAAGTGAAATGCATTCTGCAAAGCTAATTGAATCAAATGAAAGTAAAACACATTCGAACAAAGGAATATAAATCAAATGAAAGTGAAATGCATTCGACAAAGCAAATTGAATCAAATGAAAGTCAAACACATTCAAACAAAGCTATTTGAATCATAAGAAAGTCAAATACATTCTACGAAGCTAATTGAATCAATGAAAGTCAAACACATTCAAACAAAGCTATTTAAATCAAATGGAAGTCAAATACATTCTACAAAGCTGATTGAATTAAATGAAAGTCAATCACATTCCTACAAAGCTATTTGAATCAAATGAAAGTCAAATACGTTCTACAAAGCTAATTGTATCAAATGAAAGTCAAACACATTCAAACAAAGTTATTTAAATCAAATGGAAGTGAAATTCATTCTACAAAGCTAATTGAATCAAATGAAAGTTAAACACATTCAAACAACGCTATTTGAATCAAACGAAAGTCAAATACATTCTACGAAGCTAATTGAATCAATGAAAGTTAAACACATTCAAACAAAACTAATTGAATCAAATGAAAGTCAAACACATTCAAACAATGCCTTTTAAATCAAATGAAAGTCAAACACATTCAAAAAAAGCTTTTTAATTTAAATGAAAGTCAAACACATTCAAACAAAGGTATATAAATCAAATGAAAGTGAAATGCATTCTACAAAGCAAATTGAATCAAATGAAAGTTAAACACATTCAAACAACGCTATTTGAATCAAACGAAAGTCAAATACATTCTACGAAGCTAATTGAATCAATGAAATTCAAACACATTCAAACAAAACTAATTGAATCAAATGAAAGTCAAACACATTCAAACAAAGCTAATTGAATCAAATGAGAGTCAAATGCATTCACACAAAGCTAATTAAATCAAATTAAAGTTAAATACATTCTACAAAGCTAATTCAATCAAATTAAAAGTCAAACACATTTAAACAAAGCTAATTGAATCAAATGAGAGTCAAATGCATTCACACAAAGCTAATTAAATAAAATAAAAGTAAAATACATTCTACAAAGCTAATTGAATCAAATTAAAAGTCAAACACATTTAAACAAAGCCTTTTAAATCAAATGAAAGTCAAACACATTCAAAAAAAGCTTTTAAATTTAAATTAAAATCAAACACATTCAAACAAAGCTATATAAATAAAATGAAAGTAAAATGCATTCTACAAAGCAAATTAAATCAAATGAAAGTCAAACACATTCTAACAAAGCTATTTGAATCAAATGAAAGTAAAATACATTCTACAAAGCTAATTGGATCAAATGAAAGTCAAACACATTCAAACAAAGCTATTTAAATCAAATGGAAGACAAATACATTCTACAAAGCTGATTGAATTAAATGAAAGTCAATCACATTCCTACAAAGCTATTTGAATCAAATGAAAGTCAAATACGTTCTACAAAGCTAATTGTATCAAATGAAAGTCAAACACATTCAAACAAAGTTATTTAAATCAAATGGAAGTGAAATGCATTCTGCAAAGCTAATTGAATCAAATGAAAGTAAAACACATTCGAACGACGCTATTTGAATCAA
Source organism: Chenopodium quinoa (assembly GCF_001683475.1). NCBI lineage: Eukaryota > Viridiplantae > Streptophyta > Magnoliopsida > Caryophyllales > Amaranthaceae > Chenopodium > Chenopodium quinoa. Next base: position 37,411 of record NW_018742547.1, on the reverse strand, counting down.
ATGAAAGTCAAATACATTCTACGAAGCTAATTGATTCAATGAAAGTCAAACACATTCAAACAAAACTAATTGAATCAAATGAAAGTCAAACACATTCAAACAATGCCTTTTAAATCAAATGAAAGTCAAACACATTCAAAAAAAGCTTTTTAATTTAAATGAAAGTCAAACACATTCAAACAAAGGTATATAAATCAAATGAAAGTGAAATGCATTCTACAAAGCAAATTGAATCAAAAGAAAGTCAAACACATTCAAACAAAGCTATTTGAATCAAATGAAAGTCAAATACATTCTACAAAGCAAATTGAATAAAATGAAAGTCAAACACATTCAAACAAAGTTATTTAAATCAAATGGAAGTGAAATGCATTCTACAAAGCTAATTGAATCAAATGAAAGTAAAACACATTCAAACAACGCTATTTGAATCAAATGAAAGTCAAATACATTCTACGAAGCTAATTGAATCAATGAAAGTCAAACACATTCAAACAAAACTAATTGAATCAAATGAAAGTCAAACACATTCAAACAATGCCTTTTAAATCAAATGAAAGTCAAACACATTCAAAAAAAGCTTTTTAATTTAAATGAAAGTCAAACACATTCAAACAAAGGTATATAAATCAAATGAAAGTGAAATGCATTCTACAAAGCAAATTGAATCAAATGAAAGTTAAACACATTCAAACAACGCTATTTGAATCAAACGAAAGTCAAATACATTCTACGAAGCTGATTGAATCAATGAAAGTCAAACACATTCAAACAAAACTAATTGAATCAAATGAAAGTCAAACACATTCAAACAAAGCTAATTGAATCAAATGAGAGTCAAATGCATTCACAAAAAGCTAATTAAATCAAATTAAAGTAAAATACATTCTACAAAGCTAATTCAATCAAATTAAAAGTCAAACACATTTAAACACAGCTAATTGAATCAAATGAGAGTCAAATGCATTCACACAAAGCTAATTAAATAAAATAAAAGTAAAATACATTCTACAAAGCTAATTGAATTAAATTAAAAGTCAAACACATTTAAACAAAGCCTTTTAAATCAAATGAAAGTCAAACACATTCAAAAAAAGCTTTTAAATTTAAATTAAAATCAAACACATTCAAACAAAGCTATATAAATAAAATGAAAGTAAAATGCATTCTACAAAGCAAATTAAATCAAATGAAAGTCAAACACATTCTAACAAAGCTATTTGAATCAAATGAAAGTAAAATACATTCTACAAAGCTAATTTGATCAAATGAAAGTCAAACACATTCAAACAAAGCTATTTAAATCAAATGGAAGTCAAATACATTCTACAAAGGTGATTGAATTAAATGAAAGTCAATCACATTCCTACAAAGCTATTTGAATCAAATGAAAGTCAAATACGTTCTACAAAGCTAATTGTATCAAATGAAAGTCAAACACATTCAAACAAAGTTATTTAAATCAAATGGAAGTGAAATGCATTCTACAAAGCTAATTGAATCAAATGAAAGTAAAACACATTCAAACAACGCTATTTGAATCAAATGAAAGTCAAATATATTCTACGAAGCTAATTGAATCAATGAAAGTCAAACACATTCAAACAAAACTAATTGAATCAAATGAAAGTCAAACGCATTCAAACAATGCCTTTTAAATCAAATGAAAGTCAAACACATTCAAAAAAAGCTTTTTAATTTAAATGAAAGTCAAACACATTCAAACAAAGGTATATAAATCAAATGAAAGTGAAATGCATTCTACAAAGCAAATTGAATCAAATGAAAGTTAAACACATTCAAACAACGCTATTTGAATCAAACGAAAGTCAAATACATTCTACGAAGCTGATTGAATCAATGAAAGTCAAACACATTCAAACAAAACTAATAGAATCAAATGAAAGTCAAACACATTCAAATAAAGCTAATTGAATCAAATGAGAGTCAAATGCATTCACACAAAGCTAATTAAATCAAATTAAAGTAAAATACATTCTACAAAGCTTATTGAATCAAATTAAAAGTCAAACACATTTAAACAAAGCTAATTGAATCAAATGAGAGTCAAATGCATTCACACAAAGCTAATTAAATAAAATAAAAGTAAAATACATTCTACAAAGCTAATTGAATCAAATTAAAAGTCAAACACATTTAAACAAAGCCTTTTAAATCAAATGAAAGTCAAACACATTCAAAAAAAGCTTTTAAATTTAAATTAAAATCAAACACATTCAAACAAAGCTATATAAATAAAATGAAAGTAAAATGCATTCTACAAAGCAAATTAAATCAAATGAAAGTCAAACACATTCTAACAAAGCTATTTGAATCAAATGAAAGTAAAATACATTCTACAAAGCTAATTGGATCAAATGAAAGTCAAACACATTCAAACAAAGCTATTTAAATCAAATGGAAGTCAAATACATTCTACAAAGCTGATTGAATTAAATGAAAGTCAATCACATTCCTACAAAGCTATTTGAATCAAATGAAAGTCAAATACGTTCTACAAAGCTAATTGTATCAAATAAAAGTCAAACACATTCAAACAAAGTTATTTAAATCAAATGGAAGTGAAATGCATTCTGCAAAGCTAATTGAATCAAATGAAAGTAAAACACATTCGAACGACGCTATTTGAATCAAATGAAAGTCAAATACATTCTATGAAGCTAATTGATTCAATGAAAGTCAAACACATTCAAACAAAACTAATTGAATCAAATGAAAGTCAAACACATTCAAACAATGCCTTTTAAATCAAATGAAAGTCAAACACATTCAAAAAAAGCTTTTTAATTTAAATGAAAGTCAAACACATTCAAACAAAGGTATATAAATCAAATGAAAGTGAAATGCATTCTACAAAGCAAATTGAATCAAAAGAAAGTCAAACACATTTAAACAAAGCTATTTGAATCAAATGAAAGTCAAATACATTCTACAAAGCAAATTGAATAAAATGAAAGTCAAATACATTCTACAAAGCTAATTGAATCAAATGAAAGTCAAACACATTCAAACAAAGCTAATTGAATCAAATGAAAGTCAAACACCTTCAAACAAATCTTTCGAATCAAATGAAAGTCAAATACATTCTACAAAGGTAATTGAATCAAATGAAAGTCAAACACATTCAAACAAAGCTATTTGAATCAAATAAAAGTAAAACACATTCAAACAAAGTTATTTAAATCAAATGAAAGTGAAATGCATTCTACAAAGCTAATTGAATCAAATGAAAGTCAAACAAATTCATACAAAGCCTTTTAAATCAAATGAATGTCAAACACATTCAAAAAAGCTTTTTAATTTAAATGAAAGTCAAACACATTCTAACAAAACTATATAAATCAAATGAAAGTGAAATGCAATCTACAAAGCAAATTGAATCAAATGAAAGTCAAACACATTCAAACAAAGCTATTTGAATCAAATGAAAGTCAAATACATTCTACAAAGCTAATTGAATCAAGTGAAAGTAAAACACTTTCAAACAATGCTACTTGAATCAAATGAAAGTCAAATATATTCTACAAAGCTAATTGAATTAAATGAAAGTCAAACACATTCAAACAAAGCTATTTGAATCAAATGAAAGTCAAACACATTCAAACAAAGCTATTTGAATCAAATGAAAGTCAAATACATTCTACAAAGCTATTTGAATTAAATGAAAGTCAAATACATTCTACAAATCTATTTGAATCAAATGAGAGTCAAATACATTCAAACGAAGCAAATTTAATCAAATAAAAGTCAAATACATTCTACAAAGCTAATTAAATCAAAAGAAAGTCAAACACATTCAAACAAAGCTATTTGAATCAAATGACAGTCAAATACATTCTACAAAGCAAATTGAATCAAATGAAAGTCAAACACATTCAAACAAAGCTATTTGAATCAAATGACAGTAAAATACATTTTACAAAGCTAGTTGAATCAAATGAAAGTCAAACACATTCAAACAAAGCTAATTGAATCAAATGAAAGTCAAACATATTCCAACAAAGCTATTTTAATCAAATGAATGTCAAATACGTTCAACAAAGCTAATTGAATCAAATTAAAAGTCAAACACAATTAAACAAAGCCTTTTAAATCAAATGAAAGTCAAACACATTCAAAAAAAGCTTTTTAATTTAAATGAAAGTCAAACACATTCAAACAAAGAAATATAAATCAAATGAAAGTGAAATGCATTCTACAAAGCAAATTGAATCAAATGAAAGTCAAACACATTCAAACAAAGCTATTTGAATCAAATGAAAGTCAAATACATTCTACGAAGCTAATTGAATCAATGAAAGTCAAACACATTCAAACAAAGCTATTTAAATCAAATGGAAGTCAAATACATTCTACAAAGCTGATTGAATTAAATGAAAGTCAATCACATTCCTACAAAGCTATTTGAATCAAATGAAAGTCAAATACGTTCTACAAAGCTAATTGTATCAAATGAAAGTCAAACACATTCAAACAAAGTTATTTAAATCAAATGGAAGTGAAATGCATTCTACAAAGCTAATTGAATCAAATGAAAGTTAAACACATTCAAAAAACGCTATTTGAATCAAACGAAAGTCAAATACATTCTACGAAGCTAATTGAATCAATGAAAGTCAAACACATTCAAACAAAACTAATTGAATCAAATGAAAGTCAAACACATTCAAACAATGCCTTTTAAATCAAATGAAAGTCAAACACATTCAAAAAAAGCTTTTTAATTTAAATGAATGTCAAACACATTCAAACAAAGGTATATAAATCAAATGAAAGTGAAATGCATTCTATAAAGCAAATTGAATCAAAAGAAAGTCAAACACATTCAAACAAAGCTATTTGAATCAAATGAAAGTCAAATACATTCTACAAAGCGAATTGAATCAAATGAAAGTCAAACACATTCAAACAAAGTTATTTGAATCAAATGACAGTAAAATACATTTTACAAAGCTAGTTGAATAAAATGAAAGTCAAACACATTCAAACAAAGCTAATTTAATCAAATGAAAGTCAAACATATTCCAACAAAGCTATTTTAATCAAATGAATGTCAAATACGTTCAACAAAGCTAATTGAATCAAATTAAAAGTCAAACACATTTAAACAAAGCCTTTTAAATCAAATGAAAGTCAAACACATTCAAAAAAAGCTTTTAAATTTAAATTAAAATCAAACACATTCAAACAAAGCTATATAAATAAAATGAAAGTAAAATGCATTCTACAAAGCAAATTAAATCAAATGAAAGTCAAACACATTCTAACAAAGCTATTTGAATCAAATGAAAGTAAAATACATTCTACAAAGCTAATTGGATCAAATGAAAGTCAAACACATTCAAACAAAGCTATTTAAATCAAATGGAAGTCAAATACATTCTACAAAGCTGATTGAATTAAATGAAAGTCAATCACATTCCTACAAAGCTATTTGAATCAAATGAAAGTCAAATACGTTCTACAAAGCTAATTGTATCAAATAAAAGTCAAACACATTCAAACAAAGTTATTTAAATCAAATGGAAGTGAAATGCATTCTGCAAAGCTAATTGAATCAAATGAAAGTAAAACACATTCGAACGACGCTATTTGAATCAAATGAAAGTCAAATACATTCTATGAAGCTAATTGATTCAATGAAAGTCAAACACATTCAAACAAAACTAATTGAATCAAATGAAAGTCAAACACATTCAAACAATGCCTTTTAAATCAAATGAAAGTCAAACACATTCAAAAAAAGCTTTTTAATTTAAATGAAAGTCAAACACATTCAAACAAAGGTATATAAATCAAATGAAAGTGAAATGCATTCTACAAAGCAAATTGAATCAAAAGAAAGTCAAACACATTTAAACAAAGCTATTTGAATCAAATGAAAGTCAAATACATTCTACAAAGCAAATTGAATAAAATGAAAGTCAAATACATTCTACAAAGCTAATTGAATCAAATGAAAGTCAAACACATTCAAACAAAGCTAATTGAATCAAATGAAAGTCAAACACCTTCAAACAAATCTTTCGAATCAAATGAAAGTCAAATACATTCTACAAAGGTAATTGAATCAAATGAAAGTCAAACATATTCAAACAAAGCTATTTGAATCAAATAAAAGTAAAACACATTCAAACAAAGTTATTTAAATCAAATGAAAGTGAAATGCATTCTACAAAGCTAATTGAATCAAATGAAAGTCAAACAAATTCATACAAAGCCTTTTAAATCAAATGAATGTCAAACACATTCAAAAAAGCTTTTTAATTTAAATGAAAGTCAAACACATTCTAACAAAGCTATATAAATCAAATGAAAGTGAAATGCAATCTACAAAGCAAATTGAATCAAATGAAAGTCAAACACATTCAAACAAAGCTATTTGAATCAAATGAAAGTCAAATACATTCTACAAAGCTAATTGAATCAAGTGAAAGTAAAACACTTTCAAACAATGCTACTTGAATCAAATGAAAGTCAAATATATTCTACAAAGCTAATTGAATTAAATGAAAGTTAAACACATTCAAACAAAGCTATTTGAATCAAATGAAAGTCAAACACATTCAAACAAAGCTATTTGAATCAAATGAAAGTCAAATACATTCTACAAAGCTATTTGAATCAAATGAAAGTCAAATACATTCTACAAATCTATTTGAATCAAATGAGAGTCAAATACATTCAAACGAAGCAAATTTAATAAAATAAAGTCAAATACATTCTACAAAGCTAATTAAATCAAAAGAAAGTCAAACACATTCAAACAAAGCTATTTGAATCAAATGACAGTCAAATACATTCTACAAAGCAAATTGAATCAAATGAAAGTCAAACACATTCAAACAAAGCTATTTGAATCAAATGACAGTAAAATACATTTTACAAAGCTAGTTGAATCAAATGAAAGTCAAACACATTCAAACAAAGCTAATTGAATCAAATGAAAGTCAAACATATTCCAACAAAGCTATTTTAATCAAATGAATGTCAAATACGTTCAACAAAGCTAATTGAATCAAATTAAAAGTCAAACACAATTAAACAAAGCCTTTTAAATCAAATGAAAGTCAAACACATTCAAAAAAAGCTTTTTAATTTAAATGAAAGTCAAACACATTCAAACAAAGAAATATAAATCAAATGAAAGTGAAATGCATTCTACAAAGCAAATTGAATCAAATGAAACTCAAACACATTCAAACAAAGCTATTTGAATCAAATGAAAGTCAAATACATTCTACGAAGCTAATTGAATCAATGAAAGTCAAACACATTCAAACAAAGCTATTTAAATCAAATGGAAGTCAAATACATTCTACAAAGCTGATTGAATTAAATGAAAGTCAATCACATTCCTACAAAGCTATTTGAATCAAATGAAAGTCAAATACGTTCTACAAAGCTAATTGTATCAAATGAAAGTCAAACACATTCAAACAAAGTTATTTAAATCAAAGGGAAGTGAAATGCATTCTACAAAGCTAATTGAATCAAATGAAAGTTAAACACATTCAAACAACGCTATTTGAATCAAACGAAAGTCAAATACATTCTACGAAGCTAACTGAATCAATGAAAGTCAAACACATTCAAACAAAACTAATTGAATCAAATGAAAGTCAAACACATTCAAACAAAGCCTTTTAAATCTAATGAAAGTCAAACACATTCAAAAAAAGCTTTTTAATTTAAATGAATGTCAAACACATTCAAACAAAGGTATATAAATCAAATGAAAGTGAAATGCATTCTATAAAGCAAATTGAATCAAAAGAAAGTCAAACACATTCAAACAAAGCTATTTGAATCAAATGAAAGTCAAATACATTCTACAAAGCGAATTGAATCAAATGAAAGTCAAACACATTAAAACAAAGTTATTTGAATCAAATGACAGTAAAATACATTTTACAAAGCTAGTTGAATAAAATGAAAGTCAAACACATTCAAACAAAGCTAATTTAATCAAATGAAAGTCAAACATATTCCAACAAAGCTATTTTAATCAAATGAATGTCAAATACGTTCAACAAAGCTAATTGAATCAAATTAAAAGTCAAACACATTTAAACAAAGCCTTTTAAATCAAATGAAAGTCAAACACATTCAAAAAAAGCTTTTTAATTTAAATTAAAATCTAACACATTCAAACAAAGCTATATAAATAAAATGAAAGTGAAATGCATTTTACAAAGCAAATTAAATTAAATGAAAGTCAAACACATTTAAACAAAGCTATTTGAATCAAATGAAAGTAAAATACATTCTACAAAGCTAATTGGATCAAATGAAAGTCAAACACATTCAAACAAAGCTATTTAAATCAAATGGAAGTCAAATACATTCTACAAAGCTGATTGAATTAAATGAAAGTCAATCACATTCCTACAAAGCTATTTGAATCAAATGAAAGTCAAATACGTTCTACAAAGCTAATTGTATCAAATGAAAGTCAAACCACATTCAAACAAAGTTATTTAAATCAAATGGAAGTGAAATGCATTCTACAAAGCTAATTGAATCAAATGAAAGTTAAACACATTCAAACAACGCTATTTGAATCAAATGAAAGTCAAATACATTCTACTAAGCTAATTGAATCAAATGAAAGTCAAACACATTTAAACAAAGCTATTTGAATCAAATGACAGTCAAATACATTTTACAATGCTAGTTGAATCAAATGAAAGTCAAACACATTCAAACAAAGCTAATTGAATCAAATGAAAGTCAAACGCATTCAAACAAAGTTATTTAAATCAAATGAAAGTCAAATGCATTCACACAAAGCTAATTAATTCAAATAAAAGTAAAATACATTCTACAAAGCTAATTGAATCAAATTAAAAGTCAAACACATTTAAACAAAGCCTTTTAAATCAAATGAAAGTCAAACACATTCAAAAAAAGTTTTTTAATTTAAATTAAAATCAAACACATTCAAACAAAGCTATATAAATCAAATGAAAGTGAAATACATTCTACAAAGCAAATTAAATCAAATGAAAGTCAAAAACATTCAAACAAAGCTATTTGAATCAAATGAAAGTAAAATACATTCTACAAAGCTAATTGGATCAAACGAAAGTCAAACAATCAAACAAAGCTATTTAAATCAAATGGAAGTCAAATACATTCTACAAAGCTGATTGAATTAAATGAAAGTCAATCACATTCCTACAAAGCTATTTGAATCAAATGAAAGTCAAATACGTTCTACAAAGCTAATTGTATCAAATGAAAGTCAAACACATTCAAACAAAGTTATTTAAATCAAATGGAAGTGAAATGCATTCTACAAAGCTAATTGAATCAAATGAAAGTTAAACATATTCAAACAACGCTATTTGAATCAAACGAAAGTCAAATACATTCTACGAAGCTAATTGAATCAATGAAAGTCAAACACATTCAAACAAAACTAATTGAATCAAATGAAAGTCAAACACATTCAAACAATGCCTTTTAAATCAAATGAAAGTCAAACACATTCAAAAAAAGCTTTTTAATTTAAATGAAAGTCAAACACATTCAAACAAAGGAATATAAATCAAATGAAAGTGAAATGCATTTTACAAAGCAAATTGAATCAAATGAAAGTCAAACACATTCAAACAAAGCTATTTGAATCAAATGAAAGTCAAATACATTCTACGAAGCTAATTGAATCAATGAAAGTCAAACACTTTCAAACAAAGCTAATTGAATCAAATGAAAGTCAAACACATTCAAACAATGCCTTTTAAATCAAATGAAAGTCAAACACCTTCAAACAAATCTTTCGAATCAAATGAAAGTCAAATACATTCAAACAAAGCTATTTAAATCAAATGAGAGTCAAATACATTCAAACAAAGCTAATTAAATCAAATTAAAGTAAATTACATTCTACAAAGCTAATTGAATCAAATGAAAGTCAAACACATTCAAACAAAGCTAATTGAATCAAATGAGAGTCAAATGCATTCACACAAAGCTAATTAAATCAAATTAAAGTAAAATACATTCTACAAAGCTAATTGAATCAAATGAAAGTCAAACACATTCAAACAAAGATAATTGAATCAAATGAGAGTCAAATGCATTCACACAAAGCTAATTAAATCAAATTAAAGTAAAATACATTCTACAAAGCTAATTGAATCAAATTAAAAGTCAAACATATTTAAACAAAGCTAATTGAATCAAATGAGAGTCAAATGCATTCACACAAAGCTAATTAAATCAAATAAAAGTAAAATACATTCTACAAAGCTAATTGAATCAAATTAAAAGTCAAACACATTTAAACAAAGCCTTTTAAATCAAATGAAAGTCAAACACATTCAAAAAAAGCTTTTTAATTTAAATTAAAATCAAATACATTCAAACAAAGCTATATAAATAAAATGAAAGTAAAATGCATTCTACAAAGCAAATTAAATCAAATGAAAGTCAAACACATTCTAACAAAGCTATTTGAATCAAATGAAAGTCAAATACATTCAAACAATGCCTTTTAAATCAAATGAAAGTCAAACACATTCAAAAAAAGCTTTTTAATTTAAATGAAAGTCAAACACATTCAAAAAAAGGTATATAAATCAAATGAAAGTGAAATGCATTCTACAGAGCAAATTGAATCAAAAGAAAGTCAAACACATTCAAACAAAGCTATTTGAATCAAATGAAAGTCAAATACATTCTACAAAGCAAATTGAATCAAATGAAAGTCAAACACATTCAAACAAAGCTAATTGAATCAAATGAAAGTCAAATACATTCTACGAAGCTAATTGAATCAATGAAAGTCAAACACATTCAAACAAAGCTAATTGAATTAAATGAAAGTCAAACACATTCAAACAATGCCTTTTAAATCAAATGAAATTCAAACACCTTCAAGCAAATCTTTCGAATCAAATGAAAGTAAAATACATTCAAACAAAGCTATTTGAATCAAATGAGAGTCAAATACATTCAAACAAAGCTAATTTAATCAAATTAAAGTAAAATACATTCTACAAAGCTAATTGAATCAAATGAAAGTTAAACACATTCAAACAAAGCTAATTGAATCAAATGAGAGTCAAATGCATTCACACAAAGCCAATTAAATCAAATTAAAGTAAAATACATACTACAAAGCTAATTGAATCAAATGAAAGTCAAACACATTCAAACAAAGCTAATTGAATCAAATGAGAGTCAAATGCATTCACACAAAGCTAATTAAATCAAATTAAAGTAAAATACATTCTACAAAGCTAATTGAATCAAATTAAAAGTCAAACACATTTAAACAAAGCTAATTGAATCAAATGAGAGTCAAATGCATTCACACAAAGCTAATTAAATCAAATAAAAGTAAAATACATTCTACAAAGCTAATTGAATCAAATTAAAAGTCAAACACATTTAAACAAAGCCTTTTAAATCAAATGAAAGTCAAACACATTCAAAAAAAGCTTTTTAATTTAAATTAAAATCAAACACATTCAAACAAAACTATATAAATCAAATGAAAGTGAAATGCATTCTACAAAGCAAATTAAATCAAATGAAAATCAAACACATTCAAACAAAGCTATTTGAATCAAATAAAAGTAAAATACATTCTACAAAGCTAATTGGATCAAATGAAAGTCAAACACATTCAAACAAAGCTATTTAAATCAAATGGTAGTCAAATACATTCTACAAAGCTGATTGAATTAAATGAAAGTCAATCACATTCCTACAAAGCTATTTGAATCAAATAAAAGTCAAATATGTTCTACAAAGCTAATTGTATCAAATGAAAGTCAAACACATTCAAACAAAGTTATTTAAATCAAATGGAAGTGAAATGCATTCTATAAAGCTAATTGAATCAAATGAAAGTTAAACACATTCAAACAACGCAATTTGAATCAAACGAAAGTCAAATACATTCTACGAAGCTAATTGAATCAATGAACGTCAAACACATTCAAACAAAACTAATTGAATCAAATGAAAGTCAAACACATTCAAACAATTCCTTTTAAATCAAATGAAAGTGAAACACATTCAAAAAAAGCTTTTTAATTTAAATGAAAGTCAAACACATTCAAACAAAGGAATATAAATCAAATGAAAGTGAAATGCATTCTACAAAGCAAATTGAATCAAAAGCAAGTCAAACACATTCAAACAAAGCTATTTGAATCAAATGAAAGTCAAATACATTCTACAAAGCAAATTAAATCAAATGAAAGTCAAACACATTCAAACAAAGCTATTCGAATCAAATGAAAGTCAAATACATTCTACGAAGCTAATTGAATCAATGAAAGTCAAACACATTCAAACAAAGCTAATTGAATTAAATGAAAGTCAAACACATTCAAACAATGCCTTTTAAATCAAATGAAATTCAAACACCTTCAAACAAATCTTTCGAATCAAATGAAAGTAAAATACATTCAAACAAAGCTATTTGAATCAAATGAGAGTCAAATACATCCAAACAAAGCTAATTTAATCAAATTAAAGTAAAATACATTCTACAAAGCTAATTGAATCAAATGAAAGTTAAACACATTCAAACAAAGCTAATTGAATCAAATGAGAGTCAAATGCATTCACACAAAGCTAATTAAATCAAATTAAAGTAAAATACATACTACAAAGCTAATTGAATCAAATGAAAGTCAAACACATTCAAACAAAGCTAATTGAATCAAATGAGAGTCAAATGCATTCACACAAAGCTAATTAAATCAAATTAAAGTAAAATACATTCTACAAAGCTAATTGAATCCAATTAAAAGTCAAACACATTTAAATAAAGCTAATTGAATCAAATGAGAGTCAAATGCATTCACACAAAGCTAATTAAATCAAATAAAAGTAAAATACATTCTACAAAGCTAATTGAATCAAATTAAAAGTCAAACACATTTAAACAAAGCCTTTTAAATCAAATGAAAGTCAAACACATTCAAAAAAAGCTTTTTAATTTAAATTAAAATCAAACACATTCAAACAAAGCTATATAAATAAAATGAAAGTGAAATGCATTCTACAAAGCAAATTAAATCAAATGAAAGTCAAACACATTCAAACAAACCTATTTGAATCTAATGAAAGCAAAATACATTCTACAAAGCTAATTGGATCAAATGAAAGTCAAACACATTCAAACAAAGCTAATAGAATCAAATGAAAGTCAAACACATTCAAACAAAGTTATTTAAAGTAAATCAAAGTGAAATGCATTATACAAAGCTAATAGAATCAAATGAAAGTCAAACACATTCAAACAAAGCTACTAGAAGAAAATGAAAGTCAAATACATTCTACAAAGCAAATTGAAACAAATGAAAGTCAAACACAGTCAAACAAAGTTATTTGACTCAAATGAAAGTCAAATACATTCTACAAAGCTAATTGAATCAAATGAAAGTCAAACACATTCAAACAAAGCTATTTGAATCAAATGAAAGTCAAATACGTTCTACAAAGCTAATTTAATCAAATAAAAGTGAAACACATTCAAACAAAGCTATTTGAATCAAATGAGAGTCAAATACATTCAAACAAAGCTAATTGAATCAAATGATAGTCAATTGCATTCACACAAAGCTAACTAAATCAAATTAAAGTAAAATACATTCTACAAAGCTAATTGAATCAAATTAAAAGTCAAACACATTTAAACAAAGCTAATTGAATCAAATGAGAGTCAAATGCATTCACACAAAGCTAATTAAATCAAATAAAAGTAAAATACATTCTACAAAGCTAATTGAATCAAATTAAAAGTCAAACACATTTAAACAAAGCCTTTTAAATCAAATGAAAGTCAAACACATTCAAAAAAAGCTTTTTAATTTAAATTAAAATCAAACACATTCAAACATAGCTATATAAATAAAATGAAAGTGAAATGCATTCTACAAAGCAAATTAAATCAAATGAAAGTCAAACACATTCAAACAAAGCTATTTGAATCTAATGAAAGCAAAATACATTCTACAAAGCTAATTGGATCAAATGAAAGTCAAACACATTCAAACAAAGCTATTTGAATCAAATGAGAGTGAAATAAATTCAAACAAAGCTAATTTAATCAAATAAAAGTAAAATACATTCTACAAAGCTAATTGAATCAAATTAAAAGTCAAACACATTCAAACAAAGCTATTTGAATCAAATGAAAGTCAAATACGTTCTACAAAGCTAATTTAATCAAATAAAAGTGAAACACATTCAAACAAAGCTATTTGAATCAAATGAGAGTCAAATACATTCAAACAAAGCTAATTGAATCAAATGAGAGTCAATTGCATTCACACAAAGCTAACTAAATCAAATTAAAGTAAAATACATTCTACAAAGCTAATTGAATCAAATTAAAAGTCAAACACATTTAAACAAAGCTAATTGAATCAAATGAGAGTCAAATGCATTCACACAAAGCTAATTAAATCAAATAAAAGTAAAATACATTCTACAAAGCTAATTGAATCAAATTAAAAGTCAAACACATTTAAACAAAGCCTTTTAAATCAAGTGAAAGTCAAACACATTCAAAAACAGCTTTTTAATTTAAATTAAAATCAAACACATTCAAACATAGCTATATAAATAAAATGAAAGTGAAATGCATTCTACAAAGCAAATTAAATCGAATGAAAGTCAAACACATTCAAACAAAGCTATTTGAATCTAATGAAAGCAAAATACATTCTACAAAGCTAATTGGATCAAATGAAAGTCAAACACATTCAAACAAAGCTATTTATATCAAATGGAAGTCAAATACATTCTACAAAGCTGATTGAATTAAATGAAAGTCAATAACATTCCTACAAAGCTATTTGAATCAAATGAAAGTCAAATACGTTCTACAAAGCTAATTGTATCAAATGAAAGTCAAACACATTCAAACAAAGTTATTTAAATCAAATGGAAGTGAAATGCATTCTACAAAGCTAATTGAATCAAATGAAAGTTAAACACATTTAAACAACGCTATTTGAATCAAATGAAAGTCAAATACATTCTACGAAGCTAATTGAATCAATGAAAGTCAAACACATTCAAACAAAACTAATTGAATCAAATGAAAGTCAAACACATTCAAACAATGACTTTAAATCAAATGAAAGTCAAACACATTCAAAAAAAGCTTTTTAATTTAAATGAAAGTCAAACACATTCAAACAAAGGTATATAAATCAAATGAAAGTGAAATGCATTCTACAAAGCAAATTGAATCAAAAGAAAGTCAAACACATTCAAACAAAGCTATTTGAATCAAATGAAAGTCAAATACATTCTAAAAGCAAATTGAATCAAATGAAAGTCAAACACATTCAAACAAAGCTATTTGAATCAAATGAAAGTCAAATACATTCTACGAAGCTAATTGAATCAATGAAAGTCAAACATATTCAAACAAAGCTAATTGAATCAAATGAAAGTCAAACACATTCAAACAATGCCTTTTAAATCAAATAAAAGTCAAACACCTTCAAACAAATCTTTCGAATCAAATGAAAGTCAAATACATTCTACAAAGCTAATTTAATCAAATAAAAGTCAAATACATTCTAAAAAGCTAATTGAATCAAATGAAAGTCAAACACATTCAAACAAAGCTAATTGAATCAAATGAAAGTCAAACACCTTCAAACAAATCTTTCGAATCAAATGAAAGTCAAATACATTCTACAAAGCTAATTGAATCAAATGAAATTCAAACACATTCAAACAAAGCTATTTGAATCAAATAAAAAACAAACACATTCAAACAAAGTTATTTAAATCAAATGAAAGTGAAATGCATTCTACAAAGCAAATTGAATCAAATGAAAGTCAAACACATTCATACAAAGCTAAATGAATAAAAAAAAGTTAAACACATTCAAACAAAGCTAATTGAATCATATGAATGTCAAACACATTCAAACAAAGCTAATTGAATCAAATGAAAGTTAAACACATTCAAACAAAGCTATTTGAATCAAATGAAAGTAAAATAAATTCTACAAAGCAAATTGAATCAAATGAAAGTCAAACACATTCAAACAAAGCTATTTGAATCAAATGAGAGTGAAATAAATTCAAACAAAGCTAATTTAATCAAATAAAAGTAAAATACATTCTACAAAGCTAATTGAATCAAATTAAAAGTCAAACACATTTAAACAAAGCTAATTGAATCAAACAGATTCAAACAAAGCTTTTTAATTTAAATGAAAGTTAAATACATTCTACAAAGCTAATTGAATCAAATGAAAGTCAAACACATTCAAACAAAGCTATTTGAATCAAATGAAAGTCAAATACATTCTTCAAAGCTAATTGAATCAAATGAAAGTCAAACACATTCTAACAAAGTAATTTGATTCAAATGAAAGTTAAATACATTCTACAAAGCTAATTGAATTAAATGAAAGTCAAACACATTCAAGCAAAGCTAAATGAATCAAATGAAAGTCAAACACTTTCGAACAAAGCTAATTGAATCATATGAAAGTCAAATACATTCTACAAAGCTAATTGAATCAAATGAAAGTAAATAACATTCAAACAAAGCTATTTGAATCAAATGAAAGTCAAATATATTCTACATAGCTATTTGAATCAAATGAAAGTCAAATACATTCTACAAAGCTATTTGAATCAAATGAGAGTCAAATACATTCAAACAAAGAAAATTAAATAAAATAAAAGTCAAATACATTCTACAAAGCTAATTGAATCAATTGAAAGTCAAACACATTTAAACAAAGCTATTGGAATCAAATAAAAGTCAAATACATTCTACAAAGCAAATTGGATCAAATGAAAGTCAAACACATTCAAACAAAGCTATTTGAATCAAATGAAAGTCAAATACATTCTACGAAGCTAATTGAATCCATGAAAGTCAAACACATTCAAACAAAACTAATTGAATCAAATGAAAGTCAAACACATTCAAACAATGCTCTTTAAATCAAATGAAAGTCAAACACCTTCAAACAAATCTTTCGAATCAAATGAAAGTCAAATACATTCAAACAAAGCTATTTGAATCAAATGAGAGTCAAATACATTCAAACAAAGCTAATTAAATCAAATTAAAGTAAAATATATTCTACAAAGCTAATTGAATCAAAAGAGAGTCAAATGCATTCACACAAAGCTAATTAAATCAAATAAAAGTAAAATACATTCTACAAAGCTAATTGAATCAAATTAAAAGTCAAACACATTTAAACAAAGCCTTTTAAATCAAATGAAAGTCAAACACATTCAAAAAAAGCTTTTTAATTTGAATTAAAATCAAACACATTCAAACAAAGCTATAAAAATAAAATGAAAGTGAAATGCATTCTACAAAGCAAATTAAATCAAATGAAAGTCAAATACATTCAAACAAAGCTATTTGAATCTTATGAAAGTAAAATACATTCTACAAAGCTAATTGGATCAAATGAAAGTCAAACACATTCAAACAAAGCTATTTAAATCAAATGGAAGTCAAATACATTCTACAAAGCTGATTGAATTAAATGAAAGTCAATAACATTCCTACAAAGCTATTTGAATGAAATGAAAGTCAAATACGTTCTACAAAGCTAATTGTATCAATTTAAAGTCAAACACATTCAAACAAAGTTATTTAAACCAAATGGAAGTAAAATGCATTCTACAAAGCAAATTGAATCAAATTACAGTCAAACACATTCAAACAACGCTATTTAAATCAAATGAAAGTCAAATACATTCTACGAAGCTAATTGAATCAATGAAAGTCAAACACATTCAAACAAAACTAATTGAATCAAATGAAAGTCAAACACATTCAAACAATGCCTTTTAAATCAAATGAAAGTCAAACACATTCAAAAAAAGCTTTTTAATTTAAATGAAAGTCAAACACATTCAAACAAAGGTATATAAATCAAATGAAAGTGAAATGCATTCTACAAAGCGAATTGAATCAAAAGAAAGTCAAACACATTCAAACAAAGCTATTTGAATCAAATGAAAGTCAAATACATTCTACAAAGCAAATTGAATCAAATTACAGTCAAACACATTCAAACAAAGCTATTTGAATCAAATGAAAGTCAAATACATTCTACGAAGCTAATTGAATCAATGAAAGTCAAACACATTCAAACAAAGCTAATTGAATCAAATGAAAGTCAAACACATTCAAACAATGCCTTTTAAATCAAATGAAAGTCAAACACCTTCAAACAAATCTTTTCGAATCAAATGAAAGTCAAATACATTCTACAAAACTAATTTAATCAAATAAAAGTCAAATACATTCTAAAAAGCTAATTGAATCAAATAAAAGTCAAACACATTCAAACAAAGCTAATAGAATCAAATGAAAGTCAAAACACCTTCAAACAAATCTTTCGAATCAAATGAAAGTCAAATACATTCTACAAAGCTAATTGAATAAAATGAAAGTCAAACACATTCAAACAAAGCTATTTGAATCAAATAAAAAACAAACACATTCAAACAAAGTTATTTAAATCAAATGAAAGTGAAATGCATTCTACAAAGCTAATTGAATCAAATGAAAGTCAAACACATTCATACAAAGCCTTTTAAATCAAATGAATGTCAAACACATTCAAAAAAAGCTTTCTAATTTAAATGAAAGTCAAACACATTCAAACAAAGCTATATAAATCAAATGAAAGTGAAATGCAATCTACAAAGCAAATTGAATCAAATGAAAGTCAAACACATTCAAACAAAGCTGTTTGAATCAAATGAAAGTCAAATACATTCTACAAAGCTAATTGAATCAGGTGAAAGTAAAACACTTTCAAACAATGCTACTTGAATCAAATGAAAGTCAAATACATTATACAAAGCTAATTGAATTAAATGAAAGTCAAACACATTCAAACAAAGCTATTTGAATCAAATGAAAGTCAAACACATTCAAACAAAGCTATTTGAATCAAATGATAGTCAAATACATTCTACAAAGCTATTTGAATCAAATGAAAGGTCAAACACATTCAAACAAAGCTATTTGAATAAAATGAAAGTCAAACACATTCAAACAAAGCTATTTGAATCAAATGAGAGTCAAATACATTCAAACAAAGCTAATTAAATCAAATTAAAGTCTAATACATTCTATAAAGCTAATTGAATCAAATGAAAGTCAAACACATTCAAACAAAGCTATTTGAATCAAATGATAGTCATATAACATTCTACAAAGCTAATTGAATAATATGAAAGTCAAACACATTCAAACAAAGCCTTTTAAATCAAATGAATGTCAAACACATTAAAAAAAAAAAGCTTTTTAATTTAAATGAAAGTCAAACACATTCAAACAAAGCTATATAAATCAAATGAAAGTGAAACGCATTCTACAAAGCAAATTGAATCAAATGAAATTCAAACACATTCAAACAAAGCTATTTGAATCAAATGACAGTCAACACATTCTACAAAGCTAATGAATCAATTGAAAGTCAAACACATTCAAACAAAGCTATTTGAATCAAATGAAAGTCAAATACGTTCTACAAAGCTAATTGAATCAATGAAAGTCAAACACATTCAAACAAAGCTAATTGAATCAAATGAAAGTCAAACACATTCAAACAAAGCTATTTTAATTAAATGAATGTCAAACACAGTTAAACAAAGTCATTTGATTCAAATGAAAGTCAAATACATTCTACAAAGCTAATTGAATCAAATGAAAGTCAAAAACAATTCAAACAAAGCTAATTAAATAAAAAAAAAGTCAAATACATTCTACAAAGCTAATTGAATCATATAAAAGTCAAACACATTCAAACAAATCTAATTGAATCAAATGGAAGTCAAAACACATTCAAACAAAGCTGTTTGAATCAAATGAGAGTCAAATACGTTCAAACAAAGCTATTTTAATAAATAAATGTCAAATACATTCTACAAAGTAATTGAATCAAAAAGTCAAACACATTCAAACAAAGCTATTGAATGAAATGAAAGTCAAATACATTCTACAAAGCAAATTGAATCAAATGAAAGTCAAACACAGTCAAACAAAGTTATTTGATTCAAATGAAAGAGTCAAATACATTCACAAAGCTAATTGAATCAAATGAAAGTCAAACACATTCAACAAAGCTAATTAAATCAAATAAAAGTCAAATACATTCTACAAAGCTAAATTGAATCAATATAAAAGTCAAACACATTCAAACAAAGCTAATTGAATCAAATTGAAGTCAAATACATTCTACAAAGCTAATTGAATTAAATTAAAGTCAAACACATTCAAAAATCAAGGTAATATGAATTTAATGAAAGTCAAACACATTCAAACAAAGCTTTCGAATCAAGTGAAAGTCAAATACATTCTACAAAGCTAATTGAATCAAATGAAAGTCAAACACATTCAAACAAAGCTATTTGAATCAAATGAAAGGTAAAATACATTCTACAAAGCTAATTGAATCAAATGAAAGTCAAACACATTCAAACAAAGCTATTTGAATCAAATGACAGTCAAATACGTTCAAACAAAGCTATTTTAATTAAATGAATGTTAAATACATTCTACAAAGCTAATTGAATCAAATGAAAGTCAAACACATTCAAACAAAGCTATTTAAAGAAAATGAAAGTGAAATACATTCTACAAAGCAAATTGAATCAAATGAAAGTCAAACACAGTCAAACAAAGTTATTTGATTCAAATGAAAGTCAAATTCATTCTACAAAGCTAATTGAATCAAATGAAAGTCAAACACATTCAAACAAAGCTAATTAAATCAAATAAAAGTCAAATACATTCTACAAAGCTAATTGAATCATATAAAAGTCAAACACATTCAAACAAAGCTAATTGAATCAAATGGAAGTCAAATACATTCTACAAAGCTAATTGAATTAAATTAAAGTCAAACATATTCAAAATAAGCTAATTGAATTTAATGAAAGTCAAACACATTCAAACAAAGCTTTCGAATCAAGTGAAAGTCAAATACATTCTACAACAAAGCTAATTGAATCAAATGAAAGTCAAACACATTCAAACAAAGCTATTTAAATCAAATGAAAGTCAAATACATTCTACTAAGCTAATTGAATCAAATGAAAGTCAAACACATTCAAACAAAGCTATTTGAATCAAATGACAGTCAAATACGTTCAAACAAAGCTATTTTAATTAAATGAATGTCAAATACATTCTACAAAGCTAATTGAATCAAATGAAAGTCAAACACATTCAAACAAAGCTATTTGAAGAAAATAAAAGTCAAATACATTCTACAAAGCAAATTGAATCAAATGAAAGTCAAACACAGTCAAACAAAGTTATTCGATTCAAATGAAAGTCAAATTCATTCTACAAAGCTAATTGAATCAAATGAAAGTCAAACACATTCTACAAAGCTAATTGAATCAAATGAAAGTCAAACACATTCAAACAAAGCTAATTAAATCAAATAAAAGTCAAATACATTCTACAAAGCTAATTGAATCAAATGAAAGTCAAACACATTCAAACAAAGCTGTTTGAATCAAATGAGAGTCAAATAAATTCAAACAAAGCTAATTAAATAAAATAAAAGTAAAATACATTCTACAAAGCTAATTGAATCAAATGAAAGTCAAACACATCCAAATAAAGTCTTTTAAATGAAATGAAAGTCAAACACATTCAAAAAAAGCTTTTTTATTTAAATGAAAGTCAAACACATTCAAACAAAGCTATATAAATCAAATGAAAGTGATATGCATTCTACAAAGCAAATTGAATTAAATGAAATTCAAACACATTCAAACAAAGCTATTTGAATCAAATGACAGTAAAATACATTCTACAAAGCTAATTGAATCAAATGAAAGTCAAACACATTCAAACAAAGCTATTTGAATAAAATGAAAGTGAAATGCATTCTACAAAGCTAATTGAATCAAATGAAAGTGAAACACATTCAAACAAAGCTATTTGAATCAAATGAGAGTCAAATACATTCAAACAAAGCTAATTAAATCAAATAAGAGTCAAATACATTCTACAAAGCTAATTGAATCATATAAAAGTCAAACACATTCAAACAAAGCTAATTGAATTAAATGGAAGTCAAATACATTCTACAAAGCTAATTGAATTAAATTAAAGTCAAATACATTCAAAATAAGCTAATTGAATTTAATGAAAGTCAAACACATTCAAACAAAGCTTTCGAATCAAGTGAAAGTCAAATACATTCTACAAAGCTAATTGAATCAAATGAAAGTCAAACACATTCAAACAAAGCTATTTGAATCAAATGAAGGTCAAATACATTCTACTAAGCTAATTGAATCAAATGAAAGTCAAACACATTCAAACAAAGCTATTTGAATCAAATGACAATCAAATACGTTCAAACAAAGCTATTTTAATTAAATGAATGTCAAATAAATTCTACAAAGCTAATTGAATCAAATGAAAGTCAAACACATTCAAACAAAGCTATTTGAAGAAAATGAAAGTCAAATACATTCTACAAAGCAAATTGAATCAAATGAAAGTCAAACACAGTCAAACAAAGTTATTTGATTCAAATGAAAGTCAAATTCATTCTACAAAGCTAATTGAATCAAATTAAAGTCAAACACATTCAAACAAAGCTAATTAAATCAAATAAAAGTCAAATACATTCTACAAAGCTAATTGAATCATATAAAAGTCAAACACATTCAAACAAAGCTAATTGAATCAAATGGAAGTCAAATACATTCTACAAAGCTGATTGAATTAAATTAAAGTCAAACATATTCAAAATAAGCTAATTGAATTTAATGAAAGTCAAACACATTCAAACAAAGCTTTCGAATCAAGTGAAAGTCAAATACATTCTACAAAGCTAATTGAATCAAATGAAAGTCAAACATTCAAACAAAGCAATTTGAATCAAATGAAAGTCAAATACATTATACTAAGCTAATGGAATCAAATGAAAGTCAAACACATTCAAACAAAGCTATTTGAATCAAATGAAAGTCAAACACATTCAAACAAAGCTATTTGAAGAAAATGAAAGTCAAACACATTCTACAAAGTTAATTGAATCAAATGAAAGTCAAACACATTCAAACAAAGCTATTTGAAGAAAATGAAAGTCAAATACATTCTACAAAGCAAATTGAATCAAATGAAAGTCAAACACATTCAAACAAAGCTAATTAAATCAAATAAAAGTCAAATACATTCTACAAAGCTAATTGAATCAAATGAAAGTCAAACACATTCAAACAAAGCTGTTTGAATCAAATGATAGTCAAATAAATTCAAACAAAGCTAATTAAATAAGATTAAAGTAAAATACATTCTACAAAGCTAATTGAATCAAATGAAAGTCAAACACATTCAAACAAAGTCTTTTAAATCAAATGAAAGTCAAACACATTCAAAAAAGCTTTGTAATTTAAATGATAGTCAAACACATTCAAAAAAGCTATATAAATCAAATGAAAGTGAAATGCATTCTACAAAAGCAAATTGAATTAAATGTAAGTCAAACACATTCAAACAAAGCTATTTGAATCAAATGAAAGTAAATGATGTGGATTTAAACCCCTTAACTTAATAAAGAATCTAAAATCACACAAGTAACACAAGCCCTTCGAATTTCCTAAGAAAATCGAACAACTTAAGAATAACGAACCGGATATGACTTTGAAAACGACCACTCCTGGAACGAATTCAACGCCTCTCAAATTACCTAGACCACTCCTGGAACTAAGTACTTTGATGAACAAAACTTAGACTACTCCTAGAACTAAGAATTGAACGTTCTAATTATCAAAACAACTCCTTGAATTGAAAACTAGCAAAAGAATTTGTAAGCAATTAAGCAAAACAAACAATAAACTTGTATTGAATTTTCTGGTTTTGGTTGTGTATACAAAGCCACGAAAAATCCCTTATTTATAGACTAAACTAACTATTCCTAAGTCTATTCGAACTAGGAAAAAAACCCTAGCCTTGATCCCCAAGTATCCTAGATAGAATAGGAAAACCAATTCTAATGGAACTAGGAAACTAGTAATAAGACTAGTTCTAATTAAACTAAAACTTCTTAAAACAATTCCTAATTGACTTAGAAATTATTTTAAACTAAAATAACAGAAATTAAGAAGATTCCTAATTGCTTAAACCAAGAAAAACCCTTTCAAGTGAAAGGTAAAAACTTGCAAGCAAAAACTCTAGAAAAACTAAGTTAGGAAAATCTTTCTTTTCGTACTGCCGCCGAACCACCACCTCACGCGCCGCCATCATCGACACGCGCCCCACCGCCGTGTAGCTGGACTCAGGCCGGAGCTAGGGAGCCGGCGCGTGGCACCCAGATCGGCGCGTCGCCGCCGCTGCCGTCGTCGGAACCCAACTGGACCTTGACTTCTTCTTCAATGGCTGCGCATGTTAACCATTCTTGATTCTTTACTCCAAGCTCAAACCCTATTGGCCTTAAAACCAATATGATTGGCTCTTCAAAAGAATTTCCCTCTTGATCCACATCAGTAAAATACATTCTATAAAGCTAATTGAATCAAATGAAAGTCAAACACATTCAAACAAAGTCTTTTAAATCAAATGAAAGTCAAACACATTCAAAAAAAGCTTTTTAATTTAAATGAAAATCAAACGCATTCAAACAAAGCTATATAAATCAAATGAAAGTGAAATGCATTCTAATGCAAATTGAATTAAATGAAATTCAAACACATTCAAACAAAGCTATTTGAATCAAATGACAGTAAAATACATTCTACAAAGCTAATTGAATCAATTGAAAGTCAAACACATTCAAACAAAGCTATTTGAATCAAATGAAAGTCAAATACATTCTACAAAGCTAATTGAATCAAATGAAAGTCAAACACATTCAAACAAAGCTAATTGAATCAAATGAATGTCAAACACATTCAAACAAAGCTATTTTAATTAAAATGAATGTCAAATACATTCTACAAAGCTAATTGAATCAAATGAAAGTCAAACATTCAAACAAAGCTATTTGAATAAAACGAAAGTCAAATACATTCAACAAAGCAAATTGAAACAAATGAAAGTCAAACACAGTCAAACAAAGTTATTTGACTCAAATGAAAGTCAAATACATTCTAAAAAGCTAATTGAATCAAATGAAAGTCAAACACATTCAAACAAAGCTATTTGAATCAAATGAAAGTCAAACATTCAAACAAAGATTTTGAATTAAATGAAAGTCAAATACATTCTACAAAGCTAATTGAATCAAATGAAAGTCAAACACATTCAAATAAAGCTATTTGAATCAAATGAAACTCAAACATTCTACAAAGCTAATTGAATCAAATTAAAGTCAAACACATTCAAACAAAGCTATTTGAATCAAAGGAGAGTCAAATAAATTCAAACAAAGCTAATTAAATCAAATAAAAGTAAAATACATTCTACAAAGCTAATTGAATCAAATGAAAGTCAAACACATTCAAACAAAGCCTTTTAAATCAAATGAAAGTCAAACACATTCAAAAAAAGCTTTTTAATTTAAATGAAAGTCAAACACATTCAAACAAAGCTATATAAATAAAATGAAAGTGAAATGCATTCTACAAAGCAAATTGAATTAAATGAAATTCAAACACATTCAAACAAAGCTATTTGAATCAAAGGACAGTAAAATACATTCTACAAAGCTAATTGAATCAATTGAAAGTCAAACACATTCAAACAAAGCTATTTGAATCAAATGAAAGTCAAATACATTCTACAAAGCTAATTGAATCAAATGAAAGTCAAACACATTCAAACAAAGCTAATTGAATCAAATGAAAGTCAAACACATTCAAACAAAGCTATTTTAATTAAATGAATGTCAAATACATTCTACAAAGCTAATTGAATCAAATGAAAGTCAAACACATTCAAACAAAGCTATTTGAAGAAAATGAAAGTCAAATACATTCTACAAAGCAAATTGAAACAAATGAAAGTCAAACACAGTCAAACAAAGTTATTTGACTCAAATGAAAGACAAATACATTCTAGAAAGCTAATTGAATCAAATGAAAGTCAAACACATTCAAACAAAGATTTTGAATCAAATGAAAGTCAAATACATTCTACAAAGCTAATTGAATCAAATGAAAGTCGAACACATTCAAATAAGCTATATGAATCAAATGAAAGTCAAATACATTCTATAAAGCTAATTGAATCAAATTAAAGTCAAACACATTCAAACAAAGCTATTTGAATCAAAGGAGAGTCAAATAAATTCAAACAAAGCTAATTAAATCAAATAAAAGTAAAATACATTCTACAAAGCTAATTGAATCAAATGAAAGTCAAACACATTCAAACAAAGCCTTTTAAATCAAATGAAAGTCAAACACATTCAAAAAAAGCTTTTTAATTTAAATGAAAGTCAAACACATTCAAACAAAGCTATGAAAATCAAATGAAAGTGAAATGCATTCTACAAAGCAAATGTATCTAAATGAAATTCAAACACATTCAAACAAAGCTATTTGAATCAAATGACAGTCAAACACATTCTACAAAGCTATTTGAATCAATTGAAAGTCAAACACATTCAAACAAAGCTATTTGAATCAAATGAAAGTCAAATACATTCTACAAAGCTAATGAATCAAATGAAAGTCAAACACATTCAAACAAAGCTAATTGAATCAAATGAAATCAAACACATTCAAACAAATCTATTTTAATTAAATGAATGTCAAATACATTCTACAAAGCTAACTGAATCAAATGAAAGTCAATCACATTCAAACAAAGTTATTTGAAGAAAACGAAAGTCAAATACATTCAACAAAGCAAATTGAAACAAATGAAAGTCAAACACAGTCAAACAAAGTTATTTGACTCAAATGAAAGTCAAATGCATTCTACAAAGCTAATTGAATCAAATGAAAGTCAAACACATTCAAACAAAGCTATTTGGATGAAATGAAAGTCAAACACATTCAAACAAAGATTTTGAATCAAATGAAAGTCAAATACATTCTACAAAGCTAATTGAATCAAATGAAAGTCAAACACATTCAAACAAAGCTATTTGAATCAAATGAGAGTCAAATAAATTCAGACAAAGCTAATTAAATCAAATAAAAGTAAAATACATTCTACAAAGCTAATTGAATCAAATGAAAGTCAACCACATTCAAACAAATATTTAAATTAAATGAATTTCAAATACATTCTACAAAGCTAATTTAACCAAATGAAAGTCAAACACATTCAAACAAAGCTATTTGATCAAAGGAGAGTCAAATAAATTCAAACAAAGCTAATTAAATCTAATAAAAGTAAAATACATTCTACAAAGCTAATTGAATCAAATGAAAGTCAAACACATTCAAACAAAGCCTTTTAAATCAAAAAAGTCAAACACATTCAAAAAAACCTTTTTAATTTAAATGAAATTTAAACACATTCAAACAAAGCTATAAAATGAAAGTGAAATGCATTCTACAAAGCAAATTGAATTAAATGAAATTCAAACACATTCAAACAAAGCTATTTGAATCAAAGGACAGTAAAATACATTCTACAAAGCTAATTGAATCAATTGAAAGTCAAACACATTCAAACAAAGCTATTTGAATCAAATGAAAGTCAAATACATTCTACAAAGCTAATTGAATCAAATGAAAGTCAAACACATTCAAACAAAGCTAATTGAATCAAATGAAAGTCAAACACATTCAAACAAAGATTTTGAATCAAATGAAAGTCAAATACATTCTACAAAGCCAATTGAATCATTTGAAAGTCAAACACATTCAAATAAAGCTATATGAATCAAATGAAAGTCAAATACATTCTATAAAGCTAATTGAATCAAAATAAAGTCAAACACATTCAAACAAAGCTATTTGAATCAAAGGAGAGTCAAATAAATTCAAACAAAGCTAATTAAATCAAATAAAAGTAAAATACATTCTACAAAGCTAATTAAATCAAATGAAGTCAAACACATTAAAACAAAGCTAATTGAATCAAATGAAAGTCAAACACATTCAAACAAAGCCTTTTAAATCAAATGAAAGTCAAACACATTCAAACAAAGCTATGAAAATCAAATGAAAGTGAAATGCATTCTACAAAGCAAATGTATCTAAATGAAATTCAAACACATTCAAACAAAGTTATTTGATTCAAATGAAAGTCAAATACATTTTACAAAGCTAATTGAATCAAATGAAAGTCAAACACATTCAAACAAAGCTGTTTGAATCAAATGAGAGTCAAATAAATTCAATCAAAGCTAATTAAATAAATAAAAATAAAATACATTCTACAAAGCTAATTGAATCAAATGAAAGTCAAACACATTCAAAAAAAGCTTTTTAATTTAAATGAAAGTCAAACACATTCAAACAAAGCTATATAAATCAAATGAAAGTGAAATGCATTCTACAAAGCAAATTGAATTAAATGAAATTCAAACACATTCAAACAATGCTATTTGAATCAAATGACAGTAAAATACATTCTACAAAGCTAATTGAATCAATTGAAAGTCAAACACATTCAAACAAAACTATTTGAATCAAATGAAAGTCAAATACATTCTACAAAGCTAACTGAATCAAATGAAAGTTAAACACATTCAAACAAATCTTATTGAATCAAATGAAAGTCAAACACATTCAAACAAAGCTATTTTAATTAAATGAATGTCAAATACATTCTACAAAGCTAATTGAATCAAATGAAAGTCAAACACATTCAAACAAAGCTATTTGAAGAAAACGAAAGTCAAATACATTCAACAAAGCAAATTGAAACAAATGAAAGTCAAACACAGTCAAACAAAGTTATTTGACTCAAATGAAAGTCAAATACATTCTACAAAGCTAATTAAATCAAATGAAAGTCAAACACATTCAAACAAAGCTAATTGAATCAAATGAAAGTCAAACACATTCAAACAAAGCCTTTAAATCAAATGACACATTCAACAAAGCTATGAAAATCAAATGAAAGTGAAATGCATTCTACAAAGCAAATGTATCTAAATGAAATTCAAACACATTCAAATAAAGCTATAAGAATCAAATGAAAGTCAAATACATTCTAAAAGCTAATTGAATCAAATGAAAGTCAAACACATTCAAACAAAGCTAATTGAATCAATGAATATCAAACACATTCAAACAAATCTATTTTAATTAAATGAATGTCAAATACATTCTACAAAGCTAACTGAATCAAATGAAAGTCAAACACATTCAAACAAAGTTATTTGAAGAAAACGAAAGTCAAATACATTCAACAAAGCAAATTGAAACAAATGAAAGTCAAACACAGTCAAACAAAGTTATTTGACTCAAATGAAAGTCAAATGCATTCTACAAAGCTAATTGAATCAAATGAAAGTCAAACACATTCAAACAAAGCTATTTGAATGAAATGAAAGTCAAACACATTCAAACAAAGATTTTGAATCAAATGAAAGTCAAATACATTCTACAAAGCTAATTGAATCAAATGAAAGTCAAACACATTCAAACAAAGCTATTTGAATCAAATGAGAGTCAAATAAATTCAGAAAAGCTAATTAAATCAAATAAAAGTAAAATACATTCTACAAAGCTAATTGAATCAAATGAAAGTCAACCACATTCAAACAAATCTATTTAAATTAAATGAATTTCAAATACATTCTACAAAGCTAATTTAACCAAATGAAAGTCAAACACATTCAAACAAAGCTATTTGAAGAAAATGAAAGTCAAATACATTCTACAAAGCAAATTGAAACAAATGAAAGTCAAACACATTCAAACAAAGCTATTTGAATCAAAGGAGAGTCAAATAAATTCAAACAAAGCTAATTAAATCTAATAAAAGTAAAATACATTCTACAAAGCTAATTGAATCAAATGAAAGTCAAACACATTCAAACAAAGCCTTTTAAATCAAATGAAAGTCAAACACATTCAAAAAAACCTTTTTAATTTAAATGAAATTTAAACACATTCAAACAAAGCTATAAAATGAAAGTGAAATGCATTCTACAAAGCAAATTGAATTAAATGAAATTCAAACACATTCAAACAAAGCTATTTGAATCAAAGGACAGTAAAATACATTCTACAAAGCTAATTGAATCAATTGAAAGTCAAACACATTCAAACAAAGCTATTTGAATCAAATGAAAGTCAAATACATTTTACAAAGCTAATTGAATCAAATGAAAGTCAAACACATTCAAACAAAGCTAATTGAATCAAATGAAAGTCAAACACATTCAAACAAAGCTATTTTAATTAAATGAATGTCAAATACATTCTACAAAGCTAATTGAATCAAATGAAAGTCAAACACATTCAAAAAAGCTATTTGAAGAAATGAAAGTCAAATACATTCTACAAAGCAAATTGAAACAAATGAAAGTCAAACACAGTCAAACAAAGTTATTTGATTCAAATGAAAGTCAAATACATTCTACAAAGCTAATTGAATCAAATGAAAGTCAAACACATTCAAATAAAGTTATATGAATCAAATGAAAGTCAAATACATTCTATAAAGCTAATTGAATCAAATGAAAGTCAAACACATTCAAACAAAGCTATTTGAATCAAAGGAGAGTCAAATAAATTCCAACAAAGCTAATTAAATCAAATAAAAGTAAAATACATTCTACAAAGCTAATTGAATCAAATGAAAGTCAAACACATTCAAACAGAGCCTTTTAAATCAAATGAAAGTCAAACACATTCAAACAAAGCTATGAAAATCAAATGAAAGTGAAATGCATTCTACAAAGCAAATGTATCTAAATGAAATTCAAACACATTCAAACAAAGTTATTTGATTCAAATGAAAGTCAAATACATTTTACAAAGCTAATTGAATCAAATGAAAGTCAAACACATTCAAACAAAGCTGTTTGAATCAAATGAGAGTCAAATAAATTCAATCAAAGCTAATTAAATAAAATAAAATAAAATACATTCTACAAAGCTAATTGATCAAATGAAAGTCAAACACATTCAAAAAACTTTTAAATTTAAATGAAAGTCAAACACATTCAAACAAAGCTATATAAATCAAATGAAAGTGAAATGCATTCTACAAAGCAAATTGAATTAAATGAAATTCAAACACATTCAAACAATGCTATTTGAATCAAATGACAGTAAAATACATTCTACAAAGCTAATTGAATCAATTGAAAGTCAAACACATTCAAACAAAACTATTTGAATCAAATGAAAGTCAATACATTCTACAAAGCTAACTGAATCAAATGAAAGTTAAACACATTCAGAATCAAATGAAAGTCAACACATTCAAACAAAGCTATTTTAATTAAATGAATGTCAAATACATTCTACAAAGCTAATTGAATCAAATGAAAGTCAAACACATTCAAACAAAGCTATTTGAAGAAAACGAAAGTCAAATACATTCAACAAAGCAAATTGAAACAAATGAAAGTCAAATCAAACAAAGTTATTTGACTCAAATGAAAGTCAAATACATTCTACAAAGCTAATTAATCAAATGAAAGTCAAACACATTCAAACAAAGCTAATTGAATCAAATGAAAGTCAAACACATTCAAACAAAGATTTTGAATCAAATGAAAAATACATTCTACAAAGCTAATTGAATCAATTGAAAGTCAAACACATTCAAACAAAGCTATTTGAAGAAAATGAAAGTCAAATACATTCTACAAAGCAAATTGAAACAAATGAAAGTCAAACACAGTCAAACAAAGTTATTTGACTCAAATGAAAGTCAAATACATTCTACAAAGCTAATTAAATCAAATGAAAGTCAAACACATTCAAACAAAGCTAATTGAATCAAATGAAAGTCAAACACATTCAAACAAAGCCTTTTAAATCAAATGAAAGTCAAACACATTCAACAAAGCTATGAAATCAAATGAAAGTGAAATGCATTCTACAAAGCAAATGTATCTAAATGAAATTCAAACACATTCAAATAAAGCTATATGAATCAAATGAAAGTCAAATACATTCTATAAAGCTAATTGAATCAAATGAAAGTCAAACTCATTCAAACAAAGCTATTTGAATCAAAGGAGAGTCAAATAAATTCAAACAAAGCTAATTAAATCAAATAAAAGTAAAATACATTCTACAAAGCTAATTAATCAATGAAAGTCAAACACATTCAAACAAAGCCTTTTAAATCAAATGAAAGTCAAACACATTCAAAAAAAGCTTTTTAATTTAAATGAAAGTCAAACACATTCAAACAAAGCTATATAAATCAAATGAAAGTGAAATGCATTCTACAAAGCAAATTGATCTAAATGAAATTCAAACACATTCAAACAAAGCTATTTGAATCAAATGACAGTAAAATACATTCTACAAAGCTAATTGAATCAATTGAAAGTCAAACACATTCAAACAAAGCTATTTGAATCAAATGAAAGTCAAATACATTCTACAAAGTTAATTGAATCAAATGAAAGTCAAACACATTCAAACAAAGCTAATTGAATCAAATGAATGTCAAACACATTCAAACAAAGCTATTTTAATTAAATGAATGTCAAATACATTCTACAAAGCTAATTGAATCAAATGAAAGTCAAACACATTCAAACAAAGCTATTTGAAGAAACGAAAGTCAAATACATTCACAAAGCAAATTGAAACAAATGAAAGTCAAACACAGTCAAACAAAGTTATTTGACTCAAATGAAAGTCAAATACATTCTACAAAGCTAATTGAATCAAATGAAAGTCAAACACATTCAAACAAAGCTATTTGAATCAAATGAAAGTCAAACACATTCAAACAAAGATTTTGAATTAAATGAAAGTCAAATACATTCTACAAAGCTAATTGAATCAAATGAAAGTCAAACACATTCAAATAAAGCTATTGAATCAAATGAAACTCAAATACATTCTACAAAGCTAATTGAATCAAATTAAAGTCAAACACATTCAAACAAAGCTATTTGAATCAAAGGAGAGTCAAATAAATTCAAACAAAGCTAATTAAATCAAATAAAGTAAAATACATTCTACAAAGCTAATTGAATCAAATGAAAGTCAAACACATTCAAACAAAGCCTTTTAAATCAAATGAAAGTCAAACACATTCAAAAAAAGCTTTTTAATTTAAATGAAAGTCAAACACATTCAAACAAAGCTATATAAATAAAATGAAAGTGAAATGCATTCTACAAAGCAAATTGAATTAAATGAAATTCAAACACATTCAAACAAAGCTATTTGAATCAAAGGACAGTAAAATACATTCTACAAAGCTAATTGAATCAATTGAAAGTCAAACACATTCAAACAAAGCTATTTGAATCAAATGAAAGTCAAATACATTCTACAAAGCTAATTGAATCAAATGAAAGTCAAACACATTCAAACAAAGCTAATTGAATCAAATGAAAGTCAAACACATTCAAACAAAGCTATTTTAATTAAATGAATGTCAAATACATTCTACAAAGCTAATTGAATCAAATGAAAGTCAAACACATTCAAACAAAGCTATTTGAAGAAAATGAAAGTCAAATACATTCTACAAAGCAAATTGAAACAAATGAAAGTCAAACACAGTCAAACAAAGTTATTTGACTCAAATGAAAGACAAATACATTCTAGAAAGCTAATTGAATCAAATGAAAGTCAAACACATTCAAACAAAGATTTTGAATCAAATGAAAGTCAAATACATTCTACAAAGCTAATTGAATCAAATGAAAGTCGAACACATTCAAATAAAGCTATATGAATCAAATGAAAGTCAAATACATTCTATAAAGCTAATTGAATCAAATTAAAGTCAAACACATTCAAACAAAGCTATTTGAATCAAAGGAGAGTCAAATAAATTCAAACAAAGCTAATTAAATCAAATAAAAGTAAAATACATTCTACAAAGCTAATTGAATCAAATGAAAGTCAAACACATTCAAACAAAGCCTTTTAAATCAAATGAAAGTCAAACACATTCAAAAAAAGCTTTTTAATTTAAATGAAAGTCAAACACATTCAAACAAAGCTATGAAAATCAAATGAAAGTGAAATGCATTCTACAAAGCAAATGTATCTAAATGAAATTCAAACACATTCAAACAAAGCTATTTGAATCAAATGACAGTCAAACACATTCTACAAAGCTATTTGAATCAATTGAAAGTCAAACACATTCAAACAAAGCTATTTGAATCAAATGAAAGTCAAATACATTCTACAAAGCTAATTGAATCAAATGAAAGTCAAACACATTCAAACAAAGCTAATTGAATCAAATGAATATCAAACACATTCAAACAAATCTATTTTAATTAAATGAATGTCAAATACATTCTACAAAGCTAACTGAATCAAATGAAAGTCAAACACATTCAAACAAAGTTATTTGAAGAAAACGAAAGTCAAATACATTCAACAAAGCAAATTGAAACAAATGAAAGTCAAACACAGTCAAACAAAGTTATTTGACTCAAATGAAAGTCAAATGCATTCTACAAAGCTAATTGAATCAAATGAAAGTCAAACACATTCAAAAAGCTAATGAAATGAAAGTCAAACACATTCAAACAAAGATTTTGAATCAAATGAAAGTCAAATACATTCTACAAAGCTAATTGAATCAAATGAAAGTCAAACACATTCAAACAAAAGCTATTTGAATCAAATGAGAGTCAAATAAATTCAGACAAAGCTAATTAAATCAATTAAAAGTAAATACATTCTACAAAGCTAATTGAATCAAATGAAAGTCAACCACATTCAAACAAATCTATTTAAATTAAATGAATTTCAAATACATTCTACAAAGCTAATTTAACCAAATGAAAGTCAAACACATTCAAACAAAGCTATTTGAAGAAAATGAAAGTCAAATACATTCTACAAAGCAAATTGAAACAAATGAAAGTCAAACACATTCAAACAAAGCTATTTGAATCAAAGGAGAGTCAAATAAATTTAAACAAAGCTAATTAAATCTAATAAAAGTAAAATACATTCTACAAAGCTAATTGAATCAAATGAAAGTCAAACACATTCAAACAAAGCCTTTTAAATCAAATGAAAGTCAAACACATTCAAAGAAACCTTTTTAATTTAAATGAAATTTAAACACATTCAAACAAAGCTATAAAATGAAAGTGAAATGCATTCTACAAAGCAAATTGAATTAAATGAAATTCAAACACATTCAAACAAAGCTATTTGAATCAAAGGACAGTAAAATACATTCTACAAAGCTAATTGAATCAATTGAAAGTCAAACACATTCAAACAAAGCTATTTGAATCAAATGAAAGTCAAATACATTCTACAAAGCTAATTGAATCAAATGAAAGTCAAACACATTCAAACAAAGCTAATTGAATCAAATGAAAGTCAAACACATTCAAACAAAGATTTTGAATCAAATGAAAGTCAAATACATTTACAAAAGCTAATTGAATCATTTGAAAGTCAAACACATTCAAATAAAGCTATATGAATCAAATGAAAGTCAAATACATTCTATAAAGCTAATTGAATCAAAATAAAGTCAAACACATTCAAAAAAGCTATTTGAATCAAAGGAGAGTCAAATAAATTCAAACAAAGCTAATTAAATCAAATAAAAGTAAAATACATTCTACAAAGCTAATTGAATCAAATGAAAGTCAAACACATTCAAACAAAGCCTTTTAAATCAAATGAAAGTCAAACACATTCAAAAAAAGCTTTTTAATTTAAATGAAAGTCAAACACATTCAAACAAAGCTATGAAAATCAAATGAAAGTGAAATGTGTTTCGGGGTTTTCTGATGTCCTGCGGGAGAGTTACAATTCCGAGACTGGAACCGGACGCCTGTACCTGCAAAATAACGGAGACTCCTGAGAGCTCCGCCTCCAACGGTCAAGTTAGTACCTGATTAAGGAGTAATTAATATGGAAATTAAAGTAATAAGACCTCTCTAGGTGAGAGTGTTTAATGTTGGTAATCTGCTTTGTTAGCGAGATTAGCCGGTTATTAGTGTTCCGTAATGTTTTTGTTCTTCTCTGTTCTTCAGGTGAGATTAATTGCTTGATCAATTGCTCTCTCAATTGCTTGATGTATTCTTGATTTCTTGATCCCCGGATTAATGAGGATTAATTAAGTATTTATAGTCTTGAGAAGCGTGCCACTCTCTAGGTTTAGGGTAAACCTAGGGCTGACCGGGCCTCTAGACAGGATTGGGCCTTGTTGGCCGGTTTTCCCATTTGGCATGGGTGGACACGTGGCGTGCCTCGATTGGTCCGTAGAGGACGTATCTGTGATTGGCACGTGGCAGGCCCCTATTGGCCTACGTGAAGGACACGTGGCGGAACCTGGTTGGTCCACTTGTCAGACGGTGATTGGTGGATAAAAATCCCCTAATCATTTGCCCCTCACAGGTGGCACGTGACTGGTCACGTGTCGCCTGTGACAGGTGTCGCACGGTGACAGGCGACGGCCTGCTACAGGTGTCACCTTGCAAACGGCCGAGAGATTTTCCCGCCCAAATTTTGAATTTGGAAGCGACCCTTCGCCTTCTCACTTTGCCTATATAAGGAAGTGCTGACTTCGGTCATTTTCACATTTGAGAACTTTGCGAGAACATTCGGACCCCTGAACTTGCTCTGACATTTCGGACCTTTTCTGCCTACCGCCTGTTCTGACAAGCCGACTGCACCGGATTTCCAGAACTTCATCAACCGTCACTCGTTCAGGTAACTCAGTTCTCTTACTCTTAATTTTCTTTTTATTTTTTGAAATGGCACCACGGAAGCACACGACACGACCTAAGTTAGTGATCAGCCGGTCACCGGGGACGGCTGAATCTAGGACTAGGAGTGCCGCCTGCCCTTTTCTGGACCCATCTTTGCCCTTTATACAAAGTCCGACTGTATCTGTGTCTATGCAGAACGTGATGGCCAGAACAAAAAAGACTGCTATGATATCAAACTCAGACGGCTCCTCCCAAAGGGTGCTCATTAGTGAAACATCTGACCAGGCGCCAGATGTAGAATTGAAACGAGGCGGCTGCCAAGCCGACAGTTCTGAGAGAGGGGCCAAGGTGGTCCCTTCCCATCTTACCGTTGATATGTCTAATTTTCCTCCTGCTCCTTCTAAGGGAGAGGAGGCGGGCCCCTCTGGGAGAGGGGAGGAGTCGTCCTCTTCGGACTCGTCAGAGGACGAGTCCGAGTCCAGCTCTTCTGGCCACAGTTCTCCAGGCTCAGAAGAAAGACATAGCCGCCTACAAGAGGCGAGACTTTCTCATGCAGTTGAGAAGGGGGACAATTGGGCGGAGCCGTCCGCCTCTTACAAAGAGGAAAACGCCCCTACTACTGCATGGTACCCGGGGCCGGATCGCAACCATGCAAGACAAAGTGGAGAGCTTTATTG